>NC_074682.1:54577898-54737898 GCF_029448725.1 Salvelinus fontinalis
GAAATAGAAAACATAGAACAAAAACATAGAGTGCCCACCCCAACTCAATGCCCACCCCCAACTCAACCCTGACCCCAACCAAAATAGAGACATAAAAAGGATCTCTAAGGTCAGGGCGTGAAAATTCCAAGGGTGTGCAACCGAAGAGAGATACCACGAGTAGGCACGTAATACAAACTGTGATGATCCCGTGTCAAATGTGGCTTACCAGTGAACCACCGCATAATTTTCATTGGGAATACAGATTTCGAAGGGACCTTCTTGCAGTTCCCATCGCTTCCACTGGATGTCAACAGTCTTTAGAAATTGGTTGAGGTTTTCCCTTTGAGAAATGAAGAAGTAACACTGTTCAGAATGAGGCTCGAGGGAAGTGTACTCTTTGTTAGAGGCGCGTAACCTGAAAGCTAGCTACCCTTTTTTTTATGTTTATGAATAGCTATTTGGTCAGAATATGTGTGTCAGAAAAAGTGTCAGAAAAATATCTGGACGTTGTGGGAAAAAGATGCTACGTTATCAATCAATCAATCAATCAATAAATTTTATTTTATATAGCCCTTCGTACATCAGCTAATATCTCGAAGTGCTGTACAGAAACCCAGCCTAAAACCCCAAACAGCTAGTAATGCAGGTGTAGAAGCACGGTGGCTAGGAAAAACTCCCTAGAAAGGCCAAAACCTAGGAAGAAACCTAGAGAGGAACCAGGCTATGAGGGGTGGCCAGTCCTCTTCTGGCTGTGCCGGGTGGAGATTATAGCAGAACTATGCCAAGATGTTCAAAAATGTTCATAAGTGACAAGCATGGTCAAATAATAATCATGAATAATTTTCAGTTGGCTTTTCATAGCTAATCATTAAGAGTTGAAAAACAACAGGTCTGGGACAGGTGGCGGTTCCATAACCGCAGGCAGAAGAGTTGAAACTGGAATAGCAGCAAGGCCAGGCGGACTGGGGGCAGCAAGGAGTCACCACGGCCGGTAGTCCCGACGTATGGTCCTAGGGCTCAGGTCCTCCGAGAGAAAGAGAGAAGGAGAAAATTAGAGAGAGACAAGATTTTCAAAACGTTCATAAATGACAAGCATGGTCAAATAATAATCAGGAATAAATCTCAGTTGGCTTTTCATAGCCGATCATTAAGAGTTGAAAACAGCAGGTCTGGGACAGGTAGGGGTTTCGTAACCCCTACCACTGATTTCAGCTCTAAACATGCACATTTTCGAACAAAACATAAGTGTATGTATAACCTGATGTTAAAGGACTGTCATCTGATGAAGCTTATCAAGGTTAGTCAAAAATTATATATCTTTTGCTGGTTTGTTACGATCGCTAACTTTTGCTACTGGGAAATGCCTTGTGTTTCTGGCTATTGTGGTAAGCTAACATAACGCTATATTGTGTTTTCGCTGTAAAACACTTAAGAAATTGGAAATATTGGCTGGAATCACAAGATGCCTGTCTTTAATTTGCTGTACACTATGTATTTTTCAGAAATGTTTAATGATGAGTATTTACGTATTTGACGTTGGTGTCTGTAATTATTCTGGCTGCTTTCGGTGCAATTTCTGATTGTAGCTGCAATGTAAACTATGATTTATACCTGAAATATGCACATTTTTCGAACAAAACATAGATTTATTGAATAACATGTTATAAGACTGTCATCTGATGAAGTTGTTTGTTGGTTAGTTTGGTTGGTTCTTGGTTAGTTAGGTTGGCTTTGTGCATGCTACCTGTGCTGTGAAAAATGTCTGTCCTTTTTTGCATTTGGTGGTGAGCTAACATAAATATACGTGCTGTTTTCGCTGTAAAACATTTTAAAAATCTGACATGTTGGCTGGATTCACAAGATGTGTACCTTTCATTTGCTGTATTGGACTTGTTAATGTGTGAAAGTTAAATATTTCTAAAATATATATTTTGAATTTCGCGCTCTGCCTTTTCAGTGGAATGTGGGTGGAGTTCCGCTGGTGGAACGCCTGAGCAGTAAAGGTTAACAAGATGGTTATCTTTCATTTGCTGTATTGGACTTGTTAATGTGTGAAAGTTAAATATTTAAAAAATATATATTTTGAATTTCGCGCCCTGCACTTGAAAGTGGCTGTTGTCATATTGTGCCCGGCCTCGGGCTTGCAGCCAGAAGAAGTTAATGGACTGCTGAATGTGTATATTTGTTTATCTTGCTTTGTTTGCTCTTTTCAGTATTATGTCTATCTCTGATAAGCTACCCAGGAAAGGGTTATAGTCCATGTTAATAAACACTACTGTTCAGAAGTTTGAGGTCACTTAGAAATTACCTTGTTTTGGAAAGAGAAGCCCATTTCTTGGCCATTAAAATAACATTGAATTGATCAGAAATACAGTGTAGACATTGTTAATGTTGTGAATGACTATTGCAACTGGAAACAACAGATTTTTTATGGAATATCTACATAGGTGTACGTAGACCCATTATCAGCAACCATCACTCCTTTGTTCCAATGGCACGTTGTGTTAGCTAATCCAAGTTTATAATTTTAAAAGGTTAATTGATCATTAGAAAACTATTTTGCAATTATGAAAGCACAGCTGAAAACTGTTGTCCTGATTAACTTTTACTGCCTCTGAAACCCGGATCCGGGAGCACCCCCCCCCCCCCCACACTGATTAGCATCGCTAGCATAGCGTCACATTTAAATAGTAGCATCTAAATATCATTAAATCACAAGTCCAAGACACCTAATGAAAGATACAGATCTTGTGATTCAAGTCACCATTTCAGATTTTTAAAATGTTTTACAGGGAAGACAAAATATGTAAATCTATTAGCTAACCATGTTAGCAAAAGACACCCTTTTTCTTTGTCCACCATTTTTTCTCAACACCAGTAGCTATCACCAATTCGGCTAAACTAAGATATTGATAGCCACTAACCAAGAAAAAAGCTCATCAGATGACAGTCTGATAACATATTTATGGTATAGGATAGGTTTTGTTAGAAAATGCGCATATTTCAGGTATAAATCATAGTTTGCCATTGCAGCCACCAACACAAATCTCACCAAAGCGACTAGAATTACTATAGAGAGCAACGTGTATGACCAATTTACTCATCATAAAACATTTCATAAAAATAGAAAAAGCATAGCAATGGAAGGACACAGATCTTGTGATTTCAGACAACATTTCAGATTTTCTAAGCGTTTTACAGCGAAAACACAATAAATCGATAAATTAGCATACCACATGTGCAAACGTCACCCCAGCATGAATTCAAGCCAAAGGGAGCGATATCGTTATCATCGCCAAAAGATATACATTTTTTCACTAACCTTTTCAGAATTCTTCCGATGACACTCCTGTAACATCACATTACAACATACATATACAGTTTGTTCGAAAATGTGCATATTTAGCCATAAAAAAACATGGTTATACAATGAAAATAGTAGCAAATCAAGCCTGAACATGTCGGACGCCATCTTTCATAGTGATCTAGTTTAATCGAAAGCTAATCATATACTTGACAAAAAAAATACAGGGTTGACAGGAATCGAAAGACAAATTAGTTCTTAACCTGTCTAGGATGAGGGTGCCGCTAGCGGCACTCCCCCCCACCCCCACTGAAAAACCAGTGCCGCGAAATTCAAAAAAAATATTTTTTTAAAATATTTAACTTTCACACATTAAAGTCCAATACAGCTAATGAAAGACACAGATCTTGTGAATCCAGCCAACATGTCCGATTTTTAAAATGTTTTACAGGGAAGACACAATATGTAAAGATGTAAATCTATTAGCTAAAAACACATTAGCATAATCCACCATCTTTTATTTGTCCACCAACACCAGTAGCTATCACCAATTCGGCTAAACTAAGATATTTATAGCCCCTAACCAAGAAAAAAACTCATCAGATGACAGTCTGATAACATATTTATGGTATGGGATAGGTTTTGTTAGAAAAATGTGCATATTTCAGGTAGCTGGCATAGGTTACAATTGCACCCACCGTCACAAATGGACTAGAATAATTACAATGAGCAACGTGTTTACCTAACTACTAATCATCAAACATTTCGTAAAAATACACAGCATACACTAATCGAAAGACACAGATCCTGTGAATACAGACAATATTTCAGATTTTCTAAGTGTCTTACAGCGAAAACACAATAAATCGTTATATTAGCATAGCACATAGCAGCCCAGCATTGATTCTAGCCAAAGAGAGCGATAACGTAAACATCGCCAAAATATATTATTTTTTTCACTAACCTTCTCAGAATTCTTCAGATGACACCCCTGTAACATCACATTACAACATACATATACAGTTTGTTCGAAAATGTGCATATTTAGCCACCAAAATCATGGTTACACAATGACAAAAGTAGCCCAGCTGGTGAGAAAATGTTGGTGCGCCATATTAGACAGTGATCTACTCTTATACATAAATACTCATAAACGTGACTAAAAAATATAGGGTGGACAGCGATTGATAGACAATTTGATTCTTAATACAATCGCGGAATTACATTTTTTAAATTTGCCTTACTTTTCAATACAGTTTGCGCCAAGCGAAGCTACGTCAAAAAACATGGCGTCCTAAGCCACTAACATTTTTCGACAGAAACACGATTTATCATAATAAAAATGTCCTACTTTGAGCTGTTCTTCCATCAGTATCTTGGCCAAAGTATCCTTTCTTGGGTCTAATCGTCTTTTGGTGGAAAGCTGTCCTCTTGCCATGTGGAAATGCCAACTGCGTTCGGGATGAACTGGAAGCGTGCCCAGCGATTCACAGCGTTTCAGAAATAAATGTCCCAAAATCGCACTAAACGGATATAAATTGCTATAAAACGCTTTAAATTAACTACCTTATGACGTTTTTAACTCCTATAACGAGTCTTAACATGACCGGAGAAAGATTACTCCCAACACTAATGCTTGGAACAGGTGCGGGTCGGTGTCCTCCACGCGCATGACGCACCAAGAAAAGAGTTGCTAGCTACAGGGTTTTTTAATTTATAGTGCCTGTGAACGCGCAATCGACCCCATTCAAATCGTCATCACGTAAAGGCATCCAGGGGAAGACGTAAGCAGTGTCCGTATACTCATAGCAATAACAGTGGCCTTTTAACCTGTCTAGGATCAGCGTGGCGCTAGCGGCACACCCCCCCCCCCCCCACTGAAAAACCAGTGCCGCGAAATTCAAAAAAAATATATTTTTTAAACATTTAACTTTCACACATTAAAGTCCAATACAGCTAATGAAAGACACAGATCTTGTGAATCCAGTCAACATTTCCGATTTTTAAAATGTTTTACAGGGAAGACACAATATGTAAAGATGTACATCTATTACCTAAAAACACATTAGCATAATCCACCATCTTTTATTTGTCCACCAACACCAGTAGCCATCACCAATTCGACTAAACTAAGATATTTATAGCCCCTAACCAACAAAAAAACTCATCAGATGACAGTCTGATAACATATTTATGGTATGGGATAGGTTTTGTTAGAAAAAAGTGCATATTTCAGGTATATGGCATAGTTTACAATTGCACCCACCATCACAAATGGACTAGAATAATTACAATGAGCAACGTGTTTACCTAACTACTAATCATCAAACATTTCGTAAAAATACACAGCATACACGAATCGAAAGACACAGATCCTGTGAATACAGACAATATTTCAGATTTTCTAAGTGTCTTACAGCGAAAACACAATAAATCGTTATATTAGCTTAGCACATAGCAATTAGCAGCCCAGCATTGATTCTAGCCAAAGTGAGCGATAAAAGTCAACATCGCCAAAAGATATTAATTTTTTCACTAACCTTCTCAGAATTCTTCCGATGACACTCCTGTAACATCATATTACACAATCCATATAGAGTTTGATCGAAAATGTTTATATTTAGCCACCAAAATCATGGTTAGACAATGTGAAATGTAGCTCAGCTGGTCAGAAAATGTCCTTGCGCCACTTAGACAGTGATCTACTCTTATACATAAATACTCATAAACGTGACTAAAAAATATAGGGTGGACAGGGATTGATAGACAATTTAATTCTTAATACAATTGCGTTATTACATTTTTTAATTTATCCTTACTTTTCAATACAGTTTGCGCCAAGCGAAGCTACGTCAAAAAACATGGCGTCCTAAGCCACTAAAATGTTTCGACAGAAACACGATTTATCATAATAAAAATGTCCTACCTTGAGCTGTTCTTCCATCAGTATCTTGGGCAAAGGATCCTTTCTTGGGAGAAATCGTCTTTTGGTGGAAAGCTGTCCTCTTGCCATGTGGAAATGTCAACTGCGTTCGGGATGAACTGAAAAGCGTGCCCAACTTTTCACATCGTTGCAAAAATAAATGTCCCAAAATCGCACTAAACGGATATAAATTGCTATAAAACGCTTTAAATTAACTACTTTATGATGTTTTTAACTCCTATAACGAGTGAAAAGATGACCGGAGAAATATAACAGGCTAAACTAACGCTTGGAACAGGTGCGCGCCGGTGTCTTCTAGGCTCATGACGCAGCTCCCAAAGAATGACTAGCTTCAGGGTTTTTTCATTTGTAGGGCCTGTGAACGCGCAATCGACCCCGTTGGAATCGTCATCACGTAAAGGCATCCAGGGGAAGACGTAAGAAGTGTCCGTATAGTCATAGCAACGACAGTGCCCTTTTAACTGACTTCAGAAAAGTGGCCAACATTTCTCAAATCTGACTCCATGTCAGGGAAATTGCTGTAGAATGGGCTCTGTTCCACTTAGAGACAAAATTTCAACTCCTATAGAAACTATAGACTGTTTTCTATCCAATAATAATAATAATATGCATATTGTACGATCAAGGATTTTGTGGGAAGCCGTTTAAAAAATTAGCCAAATTAGCATAAATAGTCTAAACAGCGCCCCCATCCCCAACAGGTTAACTGACTCCAGATCAGGGGCCAACATTTCTGAAATCTGACTCCATGTCAGGGAAATTGCTGTAGAATGGGTTCTGTTCCACTTAGAGACAAAATTTCAACTCCTATAGAAACTATAGACTGTTTTCTATCCAATAATAATAATAATATGCATATTGTACGATCAAGAATTTTGTGGGAAGCCGTTTCAAAAATTACACGATTAGCATAAATAGTGACAACAGCGCCCCCAGCCATAACAAGTTAATGCAATCGCTGATTTACATTTCTAAAATTATCCTTACTGTGCAATACAGGGTTCGCCAAGCGAAGCTATAGCAAACAAAATGGCGGATTATGCGTTTACAATATTTCGACAGAACAACGATTTATCATATTAAATATTACTTACTATGAGGTGATTTTCCATCAGATTCTTGGGCAATGCATCGTTTCTTGGGTCTAATCTTCTTTTGGTCGAAAGATGTCCTCTGTCCGTCGAAATGACCACTAACGTTCGACCGGGACCCCAAAACGTGCCCGGTGCTTGAAAGTGCATAACAAAGCAATGCCTCAAAATCGCACTAAACGGATCTAAATTGCTATAAAACGGTTCAGATTAACTACGTTATGATGTTTCTAACTCCTATATTGAATTAAATTACAGACAGATACATTTCACGTTGATAACCGAGCCTCTGAAAATGGCATCCCGAGGTCCTCTTCTGCGTAATGGCAAGAGTCGAAAGGGGGGCTACCCTCACTCCTTCGCATTTTATAACCTCTGAGAGCTACGCAGAAAGCCCATTCCACTTCTCATTGGTTACTGACATCCAGGGGAAGGCGGGTGCAGTTCATGTCGTTCCATAGGATATACAGAGACTTTCAAAACTGATCTGAAATCAGAGCTTCGCTCTCAGACCATCGCAGTACCTGTCATGGATTTCGCTGTAGAAAGAGTTCTGGGTCACCCACAGACAAAATTCCAACGGCTATAGAAACTAGAAAGTGTTTTCTATCCAATATAATTAATAATATGCATATTGTAAGATCAAGAATTGAGCACGAGGCAGTTTAATTTGGTGACACCTAGAAATAAAAAATGCTAATTGCACCACCTATTGGCAAAAGGTTAAAGAAGCAATAAAACTCACCTTTAGTATGTGGAGCATCAGCATTTGTGGATTTGATTACAGGCTCAAAATGGCCAGGAACAAAGACATTTCTTCTGAAACTCGTCAGTCTATTCTTGTTCTCGGAAAGGAAGGCTATTCCATGCGAGAAATTGCCAAGAGAATGAAGATCTCGTACGACGCTGTGTAGTGCTCCCTTCACAGAACAGTGCAAACTGGTTCTAACCAAAAAATAAAGAGGAGTGGGAGGCCACGGTGCACATCTGAGCAAGAGGACAAGTGCTTTAGAGTGTCTAGTCTGAGAAACAGACGCCTCGTAAGTCCTCAACTGGCAGCTTCATTAAATCATACCAGACCTCTTTGTTTACATCCCATACACTATCAATCATTTCACACACATTATTTAGATACTGACTGTTAGCACTTGGTGGCCTATAGCAACACCCCAAATAATAGGCTTTAGATGAGGCCGGTGACCCTGCAACCACGACACTTCAATTACGCTTGACATGAGATCTTCTCTAAGAATTACAGGGACATAGCTCTGAATATATACAGTAACACCTCCCCCATAAGCATTCCTGTCTCTTCTATAGATGTTATATCCTTGTATTGCTACACATGTATCATCAAATTAATTATCTAAGTGGGTCTCATAATTGGTTAATATATTAAACTTATCTGATGTTAGCAAGTTATTGAATTAATGAACCTGATACCTAAGGCTACATAAATACTTTGGGCTATGTGTGCTGCGGGGTTGAAGCTATGCACCCATACACTTGGCTCTCTCATCCCTTCCTGGCTTTTGTGGAGGTAGGGTGGACAATGAGATTCTGCAATTCCGTCCACAACCATGATGTGCGGCCTTGACTGTCCCTCAATATAATCTGATTTCTAGCTCATTGTTATCATAGATTCACATACAGAATTGATGTCCTCTCTCAATGACTTACAGATTGCTGTCATCTTGCAGTTCTCCTGTTTAAACTAATCGGTCTGACCCCAGAAGAACTGCAAACTCTTCTTCAGATTCTGGACCTCTCTGGTCAGGTCATTCATTATTTTATTAGTTGACTCCACTACTATTTGGACGCAAAACTTGAAGCTATTTTGTTGTTATTGTAACGACTGCTATTTGTGTTTGTTTAAAAGCTCCTTCACCTGTGATTGAGAGAAACCACTCTACTTAATGGTACTCCTGTAGGCTTTGGTCGTTGTCATGGTAGCGATGTAGGTTATGCAGTTACTCCTCGCAGATCCAGACAGACTATGGAATAGCTCCAGAACTATAGGATATCTCCAGAACTATGGGATATCTCCAGAACTATGGGATAGCTCCAGAACTATAGGATATCTCCAGAACTATGGGATAGCTCCAGAACTACAGGATATCTCCAGAACTATGGGATATCTCCAGAACTATGGGATAGCTCCAGAACTATAGGATATCTCCAGAACTATGGGATAGCTCCAGAACTATAGGATATCTCCAGAACTATGGGATAGCTCCAGAACTACAGGATATCTCCAGAACTATGGGATATCTCCAGAACTATAGGATATCTCCAGAACTATGGGATAGCTCCAGAACTATAGGATATCTCCAGAACTATGGGATAGCTCCAGAACTACAGGATATCTCCAGAACTATGGGATAGCTCCAGAACTATAGGATATCTCCAGAACTATGGGATAGCTCCAGAACTACAGGATATCTCCAGAACTACGGGATATCTCCAGAACTACGGGATATCTCCAGAACTACGGGATATCTCCAGAACTACGGGATATCTCCAGAACTACGGGATATCTCCAGAACTATAGGATATCTCCAGAACTATAGGATATCTGCAGAACTACGGGATATCTCCAGAACTACGGGATATCTCCAGAACTACGGGATATCTCCAGAACTACGGGATATCTCCAGAACTACAGGATATCTCCAGAACTACAGGATATCTCCAGAACTACGGGATATCTCCAGAACTACGGGATATCTCCAGAACTACGGGATATCTCCAGAACTACAGGATATCTCCAGAACTACAGGATATCTCCAGAACTACAGGATATCTCCAGAACTACTGGATATCTGCAGAACTACAGGATATCTGCAGAACTACATGATATCTGCAGAACTACAGGATATCTGCAGAACTACAGGATATCTGCAGAACTACGGGATATCTGCAGAACTACGGGATATCTGCAGAACTACGGGATATCTCCAGAACTACAGGATAGCTCCAGAACTACGGGATATCTCCAGAACTACGGGATATCTCCAGAACTACGGGATAGCTCCAGAACTACGGGATATCTCCAGAACTACAGGATATCTCCAGAACTACAGGATAGCTCCAGAGCTACGGGATATCTCCAGAACTACGGGATAGCTCCAGAGCTACGGGATATCTCCAGAACTACGGGATATCTCTAGAACTACGGGATATCTCCAGAACTACGGGATATCTCCAGAACTACGGGATATCTCCAGAACTACGGGATATCTCCAGAACTACTGGATATCTCCAGAACTACGGGATATCTCCAGAACTACGGGATATCTCCAGAACTACGGGATATCTGCAGAACTACGGGATATCTGCAGAACTACAGGATATCTGCAGAACTACAGGATATCTGCAGAACTACGGGATATCTGCAGAACTACGGGATATCTGCAGAACTACGGGATATCTGCAGAACTACGGGATATCTGCAGAACTACGGGATATCTCCAGAACTACGGGATATCTCCAGAACTACGGGATATCTCCAGAACTACTGGATATCTCCAGAACTACTGGATATCTGCAGAACTACAGGATATCTGCAGAACTACGGGATATCTGCAGAACTACGGGATATCTGCAGAACTACAGGATATCTCCAGAACTACGGGATATCTCCAGAACTACGGGATATCTCCAGAACTACGGGATATCTGCAGAACTACGGGATATCTGCAGAACTACGGGATATCTGCAGAACTACGGGATATCTCCAGAACTACGGGATATCTCCAGAACTACGGGATATCTCCAGAACTACGGGATATCTCCAGAACTACGGGATATCTCCAGAACTACGGGATATCTCCAGAACTACGGGATATCTCCAGAACTACAGGATATCTCCAGAACTACGGGATATCTCCAGAACTACGGGATATTTCCAGAACGATGGGGTAGCTCCAGAACGATGGGATAGCTCCAGAGCTATGAGATAGCTCAAGAAATAGTGGATAGCACTATAACTAGGGGATAGCTCTATAACTAGGGGATAGCTCTATAACTAGATGATAACTCTATAACTAGAGGATAGTTGTGATGTTCAGGACAAATTTCCCCTTCACTCCAGGTGTTCCCTGACAACTTCCTCTAGCTGTGATGATATTCTGATATGGCTCCCACGTTCACCTAATGGGATTTATCGCTTAGATATTTCTCAATCAATGGTGTCCCCTTCGCTTGATTGATGACCATGTTAATTTGTCTCATTATTGACAGACAGTGCAGGAGTGTAATTATCCAAAATGTCTTGATTGATTTGTTCATTAACAGGAAATCCCTGTATCAAACTGACGTGTCTCTCGTTGTTTACTGTGTAAATATCCCGAAACAGACCAGATTGACAAACGACCACCCAGAGGGTGATTTAGTCAGGAATATTATATGCTGTAGTACAGCGTTCTGTGTTGCCATGGTGAAATGACATGCATCAAGCTGGGACCTGACATCCCACTGTGTGGATGGCTTGCATATTTTTCAGCAACTATGGTGGCCGACTCAGCTTGGTTCGGCACAGCTCCGTTTGCCTTAGTAGTGTGGTAAGCTCCGAACCTTTAAACAAAATTATTACGTGAATCAAGTTATTCTGCAGTGCAGGTTAGAGTGGAATACAAGCGTACTGTTGTACAGCAGAGCTGCAGTGTAGGAGGACTGTCTGGCATGCTCAGAGATGTTCAGGACTTAGTTGTAGCTGCATCCCAGGGTAATGTTCAGGGATGTTCAGGACTTAGTTGCAGCTGCATCCCAGTGTAATGCTCAGGGATGTTCAGGACTTAGTTGTAGCTGCATCCCAGGGTAATGCTCAGGGATGTTCAGGACTTAGTTGCAGCTGCATCCCAGGGTAATGTTCAGGGATGTTCAGGACTTAGTTGCAGCTGCATCCCAGTGTAATGCTCAGGGATGTTCAGGACTTAGTTGCAGCTGCATCCCAGGGTAATGCTCAGGGTTGTTCAGGACTTAGTTGCATCCCAGGCCACAGATCAGACAATGCTAACAACACCAACAAACAAACAGAGACATGGACATACGCACATGGACACACACACGCACACGCAAACACACACACACACACACACACACACACAAACACACACACACGCAAACACACACACACGCAAACACACACACACGCAAACACACACACACGCACACACACACACACACACACACACACACACACACACACACACACACACACACACACACACACACACACACAGCGAACAGACATGAAACATGCAAAGCAGGCTCTGATTCTCCAGCGAGACCTCGGCACCGTTTCTGTAAAAGGGTTATTAAGAACACAGCAAGGTTATTAGAAAATCCGGATGTCGGAAGGCTGGTTTACAATTTAATAAGACATCAGCGGAATAGAATCTCCGGATTTATTTTCACCCCTCCCATTCTCGTGCAAGTTCTACATTTTTAATCTTCTGTATCTACTTCCCCATAAATTATTTATATCATTTTTTTTCCACCAACACAAGCCAAACATATCATTACATCTAATTTGTTTTGTAGAGGGATGATGATGTGGGAGCATTGGAGGTGGGATGTCTTTTAAACCACGCATCTTCTCTGTGTTGTTCAAAACGAGCGTAACGTCCCATTCGTTATATATCTGTCAACATGATTCTATTTAACACACAGTTCACTAGGCAAGCTAAAGGTAATACGTACATTTGTATGCACAGCCATTATTGAAAAGAGTCATCAAAATAAACGTGCAGAGGTAATATTGTGTAGGGGGGGAGTGATAATTTAATTTATATGATTTATACATAACACTCAAAGACTTGGGAGTCTAATGTCTTTTGACGTAAGGACATGGACATTAAACTTCCAAGTCTTTTGACTCAAAATGTCCATGTCCTTACGTCAAAAGACTTGGAAGTCCAATGTCCATGTCCTTAAGTCCAAACTGAAATGATGTTTATTGACTCCATCATCAGCAGTAAAATACTGTGATTGACATGTTTTTTACTCTCCATCAGTTGCCAGTAACAGGAACCCTTACTACAACCCTTACAATATTTGAAGGAACTAACTTTGACTTTCCAAAAGGTCATAAGATATTTGCTGATACCTAAAGTTTAAAGAAATCATCAGCAAATATCTGGCATTTAAAGCTTGCTGGGGCTGACAAATATTTTAGGATATTTTTTTGTTGTTGCATTTTCTGATATATTTTTATACAAATTCAGTGTTTAGTTTTTTTTCATGATTTATTTATTTAGTGCGTCTGATGTCACTGCAATTTCTTATTTAAAAGAGGTTTACTTATTTTAAGGACCAAATGTCACTTCCTGCTGTACGTGGCATGTTATAGAAAGGTCCAGATACCGTTTTTTTTTGAATGATTTCACTTATTTTTGGGGAAACGCAAGCCAAACAGCGAATCACTTCGTCATTGTTGTTGTGCAGTATGGGGCCCTAAAAACATCAACAAAAGCTCCAAAAACACCCAAATACGTTCTCAGTATAGTGACGCAGGTCTTTAGATGTTGTACACATGAACTTGTGTCCTTCCAAACTTTATCCGTTAGGTTATATTCCATTTTGTGAGACTCGAGCTGTTTCCCCTAAGCAGCTGTGCAGGCCAGGTGTGTCCTTATAGTAAACTCGAGTGGAACAAAATAGAGATTTGGTTGTAAATAAGAAAATGACTAATTTAAGCATACATTGATATTTCAAAGGGCTTTCATATCAAAGCCCTACTCCCCTGTAAATACTTTAGTACATAGCATAGCTTTTCCGTGTGTGTGTGTGTGTGTTTGTGTGTCTGTGTGTGTGTGTGTGCACGGGGGCATTGTCATGCTGAAACAGGAAATGGCCTTCCCCAAAGCTGTTGCCACAAAGTTGGAAGCACAGAATCGTCTAGAATGTCATTGTATGTCGTAGCGTTAAGATTTCACTTCATTGGAACCAAGGGGCACAAACCACGAAAATTAGCCCCAGACCTTTACTCCTCCTCCACCAAACTTTACAGTTCTCACTATGCATTCAGGCAGGTAGTGTTCTCCTGGCATCCGTCAAACGCAGATTCGTCTGTTAGACTGCCAGATGGTGAAGGGTGATTCATCACTCCAGAGAACACATTTCAACTGCTCCAGCGTCTAATGGCGGCAAGCTTTGCACCACTCCAGCTGACGCTTGGCATTGCGTATGGTGATCTTAGGCTTGTGTGCTGCTGCTCGGCCATGGAAACCCATTTCGCGAAGCTCCTGACGAACAGTTTTTGTGCTGACGTTGCTTCCAGAGGCAGTTTGAAACTCGGTAATCAGTGTTGCAGCCGAGGACAGGCAATTTTTACACGCTGCGCGCTTCAGCACTTAGCGGTCCCATTCTCTGAGCATTTGTGGCCTACCACTTTACGGCTGAGCCGTTGCTGCTCAGAGAAGTTTTCACTTCACAATAACAGCATTTACAGTTGACTGGGGCAGCTCTAGCAGGGCAGACTTTTGACAAACTGACTTGTTGGAAAGGTGGCATCCTATGACGGTGTCACGTTGAAAGTCACTGAGCTCTTCAGTAAGGCCATTCTACTGCCAATGTTTTTTCCAAAGAGATTGCATGGCCGTGTGCTTGATTTTATCCACCTGTCATAAATGGGTGGATCTGATATAATCCACACATTTGATAGGGATGTCCTCATACTTTTGTATATATAGTGTATCATAGATATTCGGCTGGCTGTAGCTCCAGTCCCTCGTGAACCGGCCAGTGAAGCGTCACCATAACAAATCATTAGGAAAGTTCACAGCCCTCTACTTTGCTTTAGGCAACAATCTCTGTCTGTTCGTCTGAGTGAGATGCAATGCTGGAGTCACTGAGAGCAGAGTGAGACATCAGCTATAGGCTGTAACAATGACAAACCCTGCGTATCATCGGAGAGAATTAGTTATATTAAAACACGTATTACCGCTTCAATAATACTTCATTTCTAAATATACATTTAATAAAGGAGTAGCTGATTTATAAGCTTCAGTGCAGTCATGGGGATCAGGTGATATTGTCTCTGGTTTTAATCAATATTATCTGGACCTTTATATATCAATAGATTACATTCTGAGAGTTGGCCATATTGAAAAAGGTTTTGCTGGATCCAGGTTGACGTATCCTTGGAGGTGAATCAGACTATAGAAATACAACGATATTTCTGTCAGTCGAACGTCTGTCTTACCGAAAGCAAGTATTTCTGTCCGTCGAACCTCTTATCTGACCTAAAGCAAGGATTTCTGTCAGTCGAACCTCTTATCTGACCTAAAGCAAGGATTTCTGTCAGTCGAACCTCTTATCTGTCCTAAAGCAAGTATTTCTGTCAGTCGAACCTCTTATCTGACCTAAAGCAAGGATTTCTGTCAGTCGAACCTCTTATCTGTCCTAATGCAAGGATTTCTGTCAGTCGAACCTCTTATCTGACCTAAAGCAAGGATTTCTGTCAGTCGAACCTCTTATCTGACCTAGAGCAAGGATTTCTGTCAGTCGAACTTCTTATCTGTCCTAAAGCAAGGATTTCTGTCCGTCGAACCTCTTATCTGTCCTAAAGCAAGGATTTCTGTCAGTCGAACCTCTTATCTGTCCTAAAGCAAGTATTTCTGTCAGTCGAACCTCTTATCTGTCCTAAAGCAAGGATTTCTGTCAGTCAAACCTCTTATCTGTCCTAAAGCAAGTATTTCTGTCAGTGGAACCTCTATCTGACCTAAAGCAAGGATTTAATATGGAATTATGTTAACTCTTAGAAGGGTTAGGGTTATGTAATCAGGCTCAAGTAAAATTGGCTTTAATGTTTCTGGAGCCAGTTCGCTGTGTTCTTTGACTCACCACCGCCTGTATGTCTGTGAGTCAGACGGCTATCTGACCTGGAGCAAGGATTCATACCCTTGTCAGGAAAGGATTGTACAGTAGGGTTAGGACAGAGTTTAGGACAGGCTTAAGGACAGAGTTTAGGACAGGGTTTAGGACAGGCTAGGGACAGTGTTTAGGACAGGCTTCAGGACAGGTTTAAGGACAGGTTTAGGACAGGTTTTAGGTTGTAGGGTAACATTCTGGAGTAAACAAATATGAAATGGGTTTTTCTGAATCCACTTTGAGGTGAGTGACTGAGACAGACATGTCCACTTGACCTAAAGCAAAACAGGATTCAGTTTTGAGCTGTGATAAATCACACGATGTGTATTGGTCTGTTATAAATCATACGATGTTTACTGGTCTGTGATAAATCATACGATGTGTACTGGTCTGTGATAAATCATACGATGTGTACTGGTCTGTTATAAATCATACGATGTGTACTGGTCTGTGATAAGTCATACGATGTGTATTGGTCTGTTATAAATCATACGATGTGTACTGGTCTGTTATAAATCATACGATGTGTACTGGTCTGTGATAAATCATACGATGTGTATTGGTCTGTGATAAATCATACGATGTGTACTGGTCTGTGATAAATCATACGATGGTTATTGGTCTGTTATAAATCATACGATGTGTACTGGTCTGTGATAAATCATACGATGTGTACTGGTCTGTTATAAATCATACGATGTGTACTGGTCTGTTATAAATCATACGATGTGTACTGGTCTGTGATAAATCATACAATGTGTTTTGAGCTGTGATAAATCAAACAATGTGTACTGGTCTGTTAGAAATCATACAATGTGTTTTGGTCTGTGATAAATCATACGATGTGTATTGGTCTGTGATAAATCATACGATGTGTTTTGAGCTGTGATAAATCAAACGATGTGTACTGGTCTGTTATAAATCATACGATGTGTATTGGTCTGTGATAAATCATACGATGTGTACTGGTCTGTGATAAATCATACGATGTGTATTGGTCTGTTATAAATCATACGATGTGTATTGGTCTGTGATAAATCATACGATGTGTACTGGTCTGTGATAAATCATACGATGTGTACTGGTCTGTTATAAATCATACGATGTGTATTGGTCTGTGATAAATCGTACGATGTGTATTGGTCTGTGATAAATCGTACGATGTGTATTGGTCTGTGATAAATCGTACGCTGCTTGTCAGGTTGTTGTAAATCATAAGCATGTCAGGAAGGGGTGGGACTGAGCTGTAGTTTTTCTACATCCCAAATGGTACCCCTATTCCCTAAATAGTGCACTCCTTATGACCAAAGCCTTCTGGGTCTGGGTCAAAAACACAGCAGACGATGTTTCATTGAGGGACAGTGCAGTGGCTGAATGACCCACGGATGTTAGATACAATCTGGTAGATGAGGAACAAATAGTCTGATCACAAATACAGCCCCCTGAGATGTGGGTGTAACACAAATCAATTTCAAATGAATCACAGATCAAATGCTGTGAAATTGGTTTGGACTGCTAACATCTTGATAAGAAAGACTGGGACAAACTAACAGGAGAGAAACAACATTTTGCACAGTAAGCTTTGTGACTGCAAATTCAGACAAAGCACAGTCCTGCACACACACACACACACACACGCACACACACAAGAGCACGCTTACACACAAACACGCTTACACACCTACAAACAAACACACACACACACTTTTACATTTAGGCCCGTCACCCAGTCAATATCATTCCTTGTCAATACCATTCCTTGTCTCTTTGAATTGACTTCAACAAGCTTGTAATTGACAAATAAAATACCTTGCTTCTACACAGGGAGATGTATTAAAGCTGCAAAATGGGATATTCACTTCACACCTGCGCATGTAATTCTAGATTCCACCTTGGTTCAAGGCAACACACAGGTACTTTGTCTACTCTATTCAATTCCCACCTTACATGACTTCAAATGAAACAGGAACGGGGTCTCACTAAAAAAAAAGTTACTTCACAGAAGCTGACACATTATGTGTTGTGATACTGTAGGTCTGGAAATATTGCTCAAGTAATAACAAGTTATTACAATCAATCAGACAGATTGCTTGATTTACATAAGACAATGTAAGCCACAGTCGGACATAAAAACAGGGGTAAAACAAATCCATAAAATAATTAGTATACGTCCAATACGGCAGAAGACCAAAGGAAAGCATTAGGTTTGGATTTGATACTCAGTCAAAGTGAGTGTACCCACGTTGCCCTAAAAGCCCTATCGGATCAAGCATTTATCTCACTGTCTTCTGAAGGACCCTAAATGACTCCTGGGAAAATATGACTGAGACAAAACACTTGGCCATTTTTACAAAGCCATGACCGTACGCTACAACTGTTCTTCAGAGAGAACAACAAAGCCCGGCGTCCCATAATGCACCCTATTCCCTACATACTGCATTTCTTTTGGCCAGAGCTCTATTGGACCTTGTCCTGTGCACTATAGAGACAATACGATGTCATTTGGGACGCAGCCTGTGTATTCCTTCAGAGATGGCATCCAAGGTTTCATTCTGACTCGCGTTGCTTGCGAGGCATAATCTGGAATCTGCAATCAATCTTTACAAAGGACAGGAGAAGAGGGGAGGAGAGGAAATGAGAGGAGAGGAGAGAAGGTGAGCAATGCAAGGATTCTAAGATCTCTGTTCAGAGCAATTCAAGGATTCAGTAAAATATCTCTGTTCAGAGCAATACAAGGATTCAGTAAAATATCTCTGTTCAGAGCAATACAAGGATTCAGTAAAATATCTCTGTTCAGAGCAATACAAGGATTCAGTAAAATATCTCTGTTCAGAGCAATACAAGGATTCAGTAAAATATCTCTGTTCAGAGCAATACAAGGATTCAGTAAAATATCTCTGTTCAGAGCAATACAAGGATTCAGTAAAATATCTCTGTCAAATAAAATGTAATTGTATTTAGTCACATCTGGCGAATAAAACAGGTGTAGACCTCACAGTGAAATGTTTACTTACAAGCCCCTAACCAACAATGCAGTTTAAAAACATATGGACAAGAATAAGAAATAAAAGGAATAAGTAATTAAAGAGCAGCAGTGAAATAACAATAGCGAGACTATATACAGGGGGTACTGGTACAGAGTCAATGTGGAGACTATATACAGGGGGCACTGGTACAGAGTCAATGTGGAGACTATATACAGGGGGTACTGGTACAGAGTCAATGTGGAGACTATATACAGGGGGTACTGGTACAGAGTCAATGTGGAGACTATATACAGGGGGTACTGGTACAGAGTCAATGTGGAGACTATATACAGGGGGTACTGGTACAGAGTCAATGTGGAGACTATATACAGGGGGTACCGGTACAGAGTCAATGTGGAGGCTATATACAGGGGGTACCGGTACAGAGTCAATGTGCGGGGGCGCCGGTTAGTTGAGGTAGTATGTATTAAGATTATCTATGTTCAAAATCGGACGACAGATGGAGGGAAGAAGAGAAGTGGCCGTGCTGCAGATCATCACTGAAAGCTGTATGTATGTGTGTGTGTGTGTGTGTGTGTTTGTGTGTGTGTCGCACAGCCAGTGGATCAAACAGATTGGCCACAGACACAATCAACACCACCTGACACAGCTTCATCACACAAAGACACACACATGACACACACACACACACACATACACAGACAGACAGAGCGATACAGACACACACACACACGCAGACAGAGAGATACAGACACACACACACACACAGACACACACATATAGAGACATACACACACAGAACTCTACTGTCTCACATTGTCAACTGATTTCACTGAGGCCAATACCATTCTTGAATATGTCTACTAAAGTACTGTACCTTGAAACCCATTAACACTGCAGACCAAGTTAGAGAATACAGTACAAGGTGATTTCATGTGAATTATTAGAAGGAATGTAGAGAGTTGAATGCACTTTAATGACGTTCAGCTTCAGAATCTCACTTTTAATTTCAAGGCTGGTTCTCACAGCATTTTCATCAAGGTCAAGGGTCAAGGTTCAAGGTCAAGAGACATAGCAGCAAAAAATACTTCTTCCTTCCTTTTAATATAAAGTAGTGTAATGTAGTTTAATAATAGTTTATCTACTTCCTAGAGCAGAATACAGCCAATGATTAATGAGAAAGAAATTAAAACTTGTTTAAATGTAGTTTACGAAAGTTCAAAAAGGACAGCTGGTCTGAATATATCGGCACTCCTTTAGTCATCTTGTAAACTCATATAATTCACATCACTTCCAATGTCACTCATCAGCATAATGATACTTCATTAGCATAATGATACTTCATCAGCATAATCAGCATACAATAGCAGGTATTTATAGGGTAATGTTTATAATATTACCCCATCAGAAACCTCATAAGCACAGCAGGAATATACAGTTGAAGTCGGAAGATTACATACACCTTAGGCAAATACATTTAAATTCAGTTTTTCACAATTCCTGACATTTACTCCAAGTAAAAATTCCCTGATTTAGGTCAGCTAGGATCAGTCAGTTAGGATCACCACTTTATTTTAAGAATGTGAAATGTCAGAGTAATAGTAGAGAGAATGATTTATTTCAGCTTTTATTTCTTTCATTACATTTGGTCAGAAGTTTACATACACTCAATTAGTATTTGGCAGAATTTATTTTAAATAGTTTAACTTGGGTCAAACGTTTTGGGAAGACTTCCACAAGCTTCCCACAATAAGTTGGGTGAATTGTGGCCCATTCCTCCTGACAGAGCTGGTGTAACTGAGTCAGGTTTGTAGGCCTCCTTGCTCGCACACGCTTTTTCAGTTCTGCACACAAATTCTCTATGGGATTGAGGTGAGGGCTTTGTGATGGCCACTCCAATACCTAGACTTTGTTGTCCTTAAGCCATTTTGCCACATCTTTGGAAGTATGCTTATGCTCATTGTCCAGTCGGAAGACTCATTTGCGACCAAGCTTTAACTTCCTGACTGATGTCTTGAGATGTTGCTTCAATATGTCCACATAATTTTCCTCTCTCATGATGGCATCTATTTTGTGAAGTGCACCAGTCCCTCCTGCAGCAAAGCACCCCCACAACATGATGCTGCCACCCCAATGCTTCACGGTTGGGATGGTGTTCTTCGGCTTGCAGCCTCCCCCTTTTTCCTCCAAAAATAATGATGGTCAGTATGGCCAAACAGTTTTTGTTTCATCAGACCATAGGACATTTCTCCAAAATGTACGATCTTTGTGTCATGCCCTGGCATTAGTTATCTTTGTTTTTCTTTATTATTTTAGTTAGGTCAGGGTGTGACATGGGTGATGTTTGTGTGTTTTTGTCTAGTATAGGGTGTTTGTATTGTCTAGGGGGTGTTTGTAGAGTTCATGGGGTTGTGTTCAGTGTAGGTGTTTATGTAAGTCTATGGTTGCCTAGATTGGTTCTCAATTAGAGACAGCTGTCTATCGTTGTCTCTGATTGGGAGCCATATTTAGGCAGCCATAGTCATTAGGTAGGTTGTGGGTAATTGTCTATGTGTAAGTTGCCAGTGTCGGCACTTATTTGTTTGTATAGCTTCACGGTCGTCGGTTTGTTGTTTTGTTTAGTTTGTTTTAGTGTTATTCGTCTTTCTTAAATAAATACATGATGTATTTACACCACGCTGCGGCCTCTCTTTCACCCGAAGTTGATCGTGACACTTTGTCCCCATGTGCAGTTGCAAACCGTAGTCTGGCTTTCCTATGGCGGTTTTGGAGCAGTGGCTTCTTCCTTGCTGAGCGGTCTTTCAGTTTATGTCGATGTAGGATTTGATTTACTGTGGAAACAGATACTTTCGTACCTGTTTCCTCCATCTTCACAAGGTCCTTTGCTGTTGTTATGGGATTGATTTGCACTTTTCGCACCAGTGTACGTTCATCTCTAAGAGACAGAACGCGTCTCTTTCCTGAGCGGTATGACGGCTGCGTGGTCCCATGGTGTTATACTTGCATACTATTGTTTGTACAGATGAACATGGTACCTTCAGGACAAAGTTGGAGATCACTCTGTCATGCTGATTGAGTTCGAATAACAGGCTGGAAGCTTAAAAAGGAGGGTGGTGCTTGGAATCCTTGTTCTTCCTCTGCCAACCACAGTTACCTGCAAGGAAACACATACAGCTGTGTAATACAAGAAATGAAAAAAATATGTACATATAAATACATGGATGAACAGTGGCCGAACGGCATAGGCAAGATGCAGTAGATGGTATAGAGTACAGTATATACATATGAGATGAGTAATGTGGGGTATGTAAACTTATATAAAGTGGCATTGTTTAAAGTAACTTGTGATACAATTATTATATCCAATTTTTTATTATTACCTTCTTTGGGCTGCAAGCCCGAAGCCGGGCACAATATGACAACAGCCACTTCAAGTGCAGGGCGCGAAATTAAAAATATATTTTTTAGAAATATTTAACTTTCACACATTAACAAGTCCAATACAGCAAATGAAAGATAAACATCTTGTGAATCCAGCCAACATGTCAGATTTTTTAAATGTTTTACAGCGAAAACACCGCGTATATTTATGTTAGCTCACCACCAAATACAAAAAAGGACAGACATTTTTCACAGCACAGGTAGCATGCACAAAACCAAACTAACTAACCAAGAACCAACCAAACTAACCAAGAAACAACTTCATCTGATGACAGTCTTATAATATGTTATACAATAAATCTATGTTTTGTTAGAAAAATGTGCATATTTGAGGTATAATTCAGTTTTACATTGCAGCTACCATCATAGCTACCATCACAAATAGCACCGAAGCAGCCAGAGTAATTACAGACACCAACGTGAAATACCTAAACACTCATCATAAAACATTTCTGAAAAATACATGGTGTACAGCAAATGAAAGACAAGCATCTTGTGAATCCAGCCAATATTTCCGATTTTTTAAGTGTTTTACAGCGAAAACACAATATAGCATTATATTAGCTTACCACAATAGCCAGAAACACAAGCCATTTACCAGCAGCAAAAGTTAGCGATCGTAACAAACCAGCAAAAGATATATAATTTTTGACTAACCTTGATAAGCTTCATCAGATGACAGTCCTATAACATCAGGTTATACATACACTTATGTTTTGTTCGAAAATGTGCATATTTAGAGCTGAAATCAGTGGTTATACATTGTGCTAACGTAGCATCTTTTTCCCACAACGTACGGATATTTTTATGACACTCAACTATTCTGACCAAATAACTATTCATAAATGTTACTAAAAAATACATGTTGTATAGGAAATGATAGATACACTAGTTCTTAATGCAATCGCCGTGTTAGAATTCTAAAAATAACTTCATTACGACATCCAGCTTAGTTATAGCGAGAGAGTGCCCAAAATCTGGGAACAAACTAATAGTACACATGTTCGACAGATATATGAAATAACATCATAAAATGGGTCCTACTTTTGATGATCTTCCATCAGAATGTTGTACAAGGGGTCCTTTGTCGGGAACAATCGTTGTTTGGTTTTAGAATGTCCTCTTCTCCAGTCAATTAGCACGGAAAGCTAGCAAAGTGGCGCTAGGCTCTCCTTCGTGAACAAACGCAGACAAAGCAACACGCCTAACGTCCCGAAAAAATTTCAATAATCTAATAAAACTATATTGAAAAAACATACTTTATGATGATATTGTCACATTTATCAAATAAAATCAAAGCCGGAGATATTAGTCGTCTATAACGACAGCTATAGGCAATAACAGGTCCTTCTCGCGCGTTCCAGAAAACAGGAAATTGGGGTCACGTCATGCCAAGAGCTTTTATTCGACCTCAGATCATGTTATACACTCCATTTCTTCTCTCACTGCCTGTTGACATCTAGTGGAAGGCGTATGAAGTGCATGTATACTAATACATATCAAGCACATTTATAGGCAGGCCCTAGAACAGAGCATCGATTTCAGATTTTCCACTTCCTATCAGGAAGTTTGCTGCAAAATGAGTTCTGTTTTACTCACAGATATAATTCAAACGGTTTTAGAAACTAGAGAGTGTTTTCTTTCCTATAGTAATAATAATATGCATATTGTACAAGCAAGAATTGAGTACGAGGCCGTTTGAAATGGGCACCTTTTATTCCAGGCTACTCAATACTGCCCCTGCAGCCCAAAGAGGTTTAAGTGGCTAGAGATTTGAGTCAGTATGTTGGCAGTAGCCACTCATTGTTATTGATGGCTGTTTAACAGTCTGATGGCCTTGAGATAGAAGCTGTTTTTCAGTCTCTCGGTCCCTGCTTTGATGCACCTGTACTGACCTCGCCTTCTGGATGATAGCGGGGTGAACAGGCAGTGGCTTGGGTGGTTGTTGTCCTTGATGATCTTTATGGCCTTCCTGTGACATCGGGTGGTGTAGGTGTCCTGGAGGGCAGGTAGTTTGCCCCCGGTGATGCGTTGTGCAGACCTCACTACCCTCTGGAGAGCCTTACGGTTGTGGGCGGAGCAGTTGCCGTACCTGGCGGTGATACAACCCGACAGGATGCTCTAGATTGTGAATCTGTAAAAGAGTGTTTTTGGTGACAAGCCACATTTCTTCAGCCTCCTGAGGTTTTTCAGTTCTTCTTCTTCAACACGCTGTCTGTGTGGTTGGACCATTTCATTTTGTCTGTGATGTGTACGCCGAGGACCTTAAAACCTTTCACCTTCTCCACTACTGTCCCGTCGATGTGGATAGGGGAGTGCTCCTTCTGCTGTTTCCTGAAAATCTACAATCATCTCCTTTGTTTTGTTGAGATTATTTCCCTGACACAACACTCCGAGGGCCCACACCTCCTCCCTGTGGGCCGTCTCGTCGTTGTTGGTAATCAAGCCTACCACTGTAGTGTCGTCTGCAAACTTGATGATTGTGTTGGAGGCGTGCATGGCCACGCAGTCATGGGTGAACAGAGAGTACAGGAGAGGGCTGAGAACGCACCCTTGTGGGGCCCTAGTATTGAGGATCAGTGGGGTGGAGATGTTGTTTCCTACCCTCCACCTGGGGCGGCCCGTCAGAAAGTCCAGGACCCAGTTGCACAGGGCGGGGTCGAGACCCAATGTCTCAAGCTTAATGACGAGTTTGGAAGGTACTATGGTGTTGAATGCTGAGCTGTAGTCAATGAACAGCATTCTTACATAGGTATTCCTCTTGTCCGGATGGGTTAGGGCAGTGTGCAGTGTGATGGCGATTGCGTCGTCTGTGGACCTATTGGGGCGGTAAGCAAATTGGAGTGGGTCTAGGGTGTCAGGTAGGGTGGAGGTGATATCATCCTTGACTCTAGTCTCTCAAAGTACTTCATGATGACGGAAGTGAGTGCTACGGGGCGATAATCATTTAGCTCAGTTACCTTAGCTTTCTTGGGAACAGGAACAATTGTGGCCCTCTTGAAGCATGTGGGAACAGCAGACTGGGATAGGGATTGATTGAATATGTCCGTAAGCACACCAGCCAGCTGGTCTGTGCATGCTCTGAGGATGCGGCTAGGGATGGCGTCTGGGCCGGCAACCTTGCGACGGTTAGCGCGTTTAAATGTTTTACTCACATTGGCTGCGGCGAAGGAGAGCCCACAGGTTTTGGTAGCGGGCCGTGTCAGTGGCACTGTATTTTCCTCAAAGAGAGCAAATAAGTTGTTTAGTTTGTCTAAACAACTTCTTGCCACACTTCTTCTTTTCATAAGAAACATGAATATGTTGAAATTCCCAAATTGTTTGCATAGTCAACTTACACACAGCTCTGAGACACACACTTATCCCACCAGACATGCCACCAGGGGTCTTTTCACAGTCCCCAAATCCAGAACAAATTCAAGAAAGCGTACAGTATTATATAGAGCCCTCATTGCATGGAACTTCCTTCCATCTCATATTGCTCAAATAAACAGCAAACCTGGTTTCAAAAAACAGACAAATCAACACCTCTCAGCACAATGTCTCTCCCCTAAATGACCTAGATAGTTTGTGTGTGTGCACTGATATGTAGGCTACGTGTGCCTTTTGAAAAAATATATGAGTTGTTGAGTTGTTGAGTTGTTCTTGTCTATTGATGTTCTGTGTTATGTCATGCTGTATTATGTTTCATGTTTTGTGTGGACTCCAAGAAGAGTAGCTGCTGCTTTTACAAAAGCTAATGGGGATCCTAATGAAATACCATATACCAAATATCCCGTAGTTCTAGAGCTATTCCACAGTTCTAGAGCCAAACACTAGTTCTGAAGCTGTCCACTAGTTTTGGAACAATCCTGTAATTACGGAGCTATTCCCTTTCCCCACGGATCTCATCACTATGGCCGAGCCCATTCATCTGGCTGAAATAATGGTGTGAAAATAAATCTAGGGCTGTGTCTGCGGAGCATATGCAGTGATATGGCTGGCATGGACAGGCCCTTCATCATCCAGCTAGACACACACACAGACGTAGGAACGATCCTACACACTATGCATATACACATACACAAACACAAACACACACACGCACACCCCACACACACACGCACAGTCTTGTACACACACACACACACACACACACACACACACACACACACACACACACACACACACACACACACACACACACACACACACACACAAAGTACACAAAGTACACAAAGTACACAAACACACAGTACACACGCAAAGTACACACACGCAAAGTACACACATACACACACACACACATAAAAACAGACGTCTCCCATGGGCACAGCACAGGGTGACTCATGGGACGGACGAGACACAATATGTACTCTCGAGTGGCACAGAGGTCTAAGGCTCTGCATCGCGGTGCTAGAGGCGTCACTACAGACCCTGGTTCGAACCCGGGCTGTATCACAACATGCTGTGATCGTGCACAATTGGCCGAGCGTCGTCCTGATTAGGGAGAGTTTGGCCTGGATAGACCATCGTTGTAAATAAGAATTGGTTCTTAACTAACTTGTCTAGTTAAGAAAAATATATAATCTACCGTTTCTCCAGTTGTACTGTTTGCATACTACCACTAATGACACTGAGAAGGTATACTATATCATATCAGTAGTATAGTATCAGAACTATATCAAATCAGTACTATAGTATCAGTACTATATCATATCAGTTCTATATCCTATCAGTACTATAGTACTATAGTATCAGATCTATATCGTATCAGTACTATATCCCATCAGTACTATAGTATCAGAACTATATCAAATCAGTACTATATCGTATCAGTACTGGGCTGGTATGGTTACACATGGACTGTGTCGTTGGACATACTGCCAAATTCTCTAAAACAATGTTGAAGTTGGCTTATGAACATTCCTGAAGTCAGCATGCCAATTGTACGCTCCCTCAAAACTTGAGACATCTGTGGCATTGTGTTGTGTGACAAACCTGCACATTTTAGGGTGGCTTTTTATTGTACCAAGCACAAGGTGGACTATGTAATGATCATGCTGTTTAATATGCCACACCTGTCATGTGGATGGATTATCTTGGCAAAGGATCAATGCTTACTAACACAATTTGAGAGAAAAAAGCTTTTTGTGCATATGAAAAATTGTGGGATCTTTTTCTCAGCTCATGAAACATGGGACACTAAATATTTCTCGGTGGAGAAATATTGTCAAGAAAGAAAAAATAAAAGGAAGAAGGAACGTAACACGGTGTGTACATTATTACAAATGAGTGCAGTGAACGAAGTAATTGCAGAAACTTCTGAAGTGAAGAATTAGATGAAAATTAAGGAATACAAGGAATAAGGAAACTGAACAATTAACTGTGAAAATGGCAAACCATTGGTCGAGTACCAGAGTTTGAGGCTACAAAAGAGGATTTTGATTCCTATTTTAGACCGTTTTGAGCGTTGGCTGGCTGCAAATGAAATCAAGGACGAAAAGAAAGCAGACGTATTTCTCAGTGTTTTGGGTCCCACTGAGTATGGATTGCTGAAAGGTCTCATTGAACCAATAAAAGCAGTGGAGTTGAACTATGCAGAACTGACTGAAACTCTTTCAAGGCATTTCAAGCCTAAGCCAATTCTCATTGCAGAACGTTTCAGATTTTACCAACGTCACCAGAGTCAAGGGGAAACCGTGGCTGACTACATCCTTGCTTTGAAACCGGACAATAACGTCGTCAATATAAAATGTAAACAAGAAACGCACTCTCTCGGTCTTGTGCAGGAAAAAGCTCCGTGAAACTTTAGGGTCCACTCATTCAGACTGCTCTTTATTCCTCATTTTTCGGAATACAAGACTGAAACACATTCTAAAGACTGTTGACATCTAGTGGAAGGCATAGAAACTGCAAGTTGAGTCCTAAGTCAAGGGATACTGTAATAGCATTGAATAGAAAACTATCAACCAAAACAAAAACGACTTGCTGAATGGATTTTTCTCAGGTTTTCGCCTGCCAAATCAGTTCTGTTAAACTCATAGACACTATTTTAACAGTTTTGGAAACTTTAGAGTGTTTTCTATCCAAATCTACCAGTTATATGCATATCATATCTTCTGGGCCCAAGAAACAGGCCGTTTAATTTGGGCATGCAATTCATCCAAAATTCCGAATGCTGCCCCCTACCCTACAGAAGATAACAAGTGTAGCAAATTCGGGGGGCATTTTCTACCAAGAATGAACATACTCGCCGACCCTTTATCGAGTCCCGACGTGGCTGCTGTATTTAGCCTAGAATAGTTGTTGTTATGCTTTATTTTCCTTACCGTGAAAATCTGAGAGTAGAAAAAGCATTGGTCTTCTTCCGACAATTTTAATAAGAAAACCTAACAATTGAACACAAATTGAACACAAATAATTACAATTACTGTATATATAGTTAACCTCTTGAAGCTAGGGGGCAGAATTTTTATGTTTGGAAAAATAACGTTCCCATTGTAAGCTGCCTATTTCTCAGGTCCAGATGCTAGAATATGCATATGCATAGTTGATGTACTGAAAGGGCTGTAAAATCTGGACCCCTACAAATCAGCTGGGCTTGACAATCTGGACCCTCTCTTTCTAAAATTATCCGCAGAAATTGTTGCAACAACTATTACTAGCCTGTTCAACCTCTATTTCGTATCGCCAGAGCTCCACAAAGATTGGAAAGCTGCCGCGGTCATCCCCCTCTTCAAAGGGGGAGACACTCTAGACCCAAATTGCTACAGACCTATATCTATCCTACCCTGCCTTTTTGAAGTCTTCGAAAGCCAAGTTAATGATGCTCTTGGAGTCGTTTTTGGCCACACAGTCGTGGGTGAACAGGGAGTACAAGAGGTAACTAAGTACACACTGCTGAGGGGCCCCAGTGTTGAGTATCAGCATAGTAGATGTGTTGTTGCATACCCTTACCACCTGGGGGTGGCATGTCAGGAAGTCCAGGATCCAGTTGCAGAGGGAGGTTTTAAGTCCAAGGGTCCTTTGCTTAGTGATGAGCTTCATGGGCACTATTGTGTTGAACACTGAGCTGTAGTCAATGAACAGCATTCTCACTTATTGGGGGTTCCCTTTGTCCAGGTGGGAAAGGGCAGTGTGGAGTGCAATTGAGATTGCTTCATCTGTGGATCTGTTGGGGTGGAATGTAAATTGGAGTAGGTCAAGGATAGACGGGAGGATGCTGTTGATGTGAGCCATGACCAGCCTTTCAAAGCACTTCATGGCTACTGATGTGAGTACTACGGGGCTGTAACCATTTATGCAGGTTATCCTCACCTTCTTGGGAACAGGGACTATGGTGGTTTTGTGGGGATCAAGGGTGGTGGTACCTCACAAATTCCAGAGGAGACTGCTATCTGACCTGCATGAGGGACATCCATGGATCACTTGAATGCAGATGCGATATCAAGATGACTCCGACAGTGAAGATGATAGAGCAGTCTTCCAAATATCTGTTTCGATCATGAACATTTCTTTCAACTTTAAAGTTTAAGACTTTCGTGGCTTATGTGACCTTTTTCTGAAATCAGAAGTTTTGTTGTCCGCTGTTTTCGATTGAAATATCTAGCACTAGCAGGTAAGATCGGCGCATTAGGCTACATCACATTAGTACACTGAGCTCACAACTTACCTAACTAGCTAGCTACATTACTTACAGTAAATATGTGACAAACTTTATTTGTCACATGCGCCGAATATAATGCGTAGACCTTACCGTGAAATGCTTACTTACAAGCCCTTAACCAACAGTGCAGTTCAAGAAAGAGCTAAGAAAATATTTACCAAATAAACTAAAGTAAAAAATTCTAAAAAGTAACACAATAAAATAACAATAACGAGGCTTCATACAGGGGGTACAGGTTAGTCAAGGTAATTTGTACATGTAGGTGGGGATGAAGTGACTATGCATAGATAATAAACAGTGAGTGGCAGCAGTGTAAAAAACAAATGGGGTGGTGATGTCAAGGTAAAGTGGCCATTTGATGAATTGTTCAACAGTCTTATGTCTTGGGGGTAGAATCTGTTAAGGAGCCTTTTAGTCCTAGACTTGCTGATCCGGTACCGCTTGCCGTGCGTTAGCAGAGAAAATAGTCTATTACTTGGGTGACTGGAGTCTCTGACAATTTTATGGGCTTCATCTGACACCGCCTAGTATATAGGTCCTGGATGGCAGGAAGCTTGGCCCCAGTGATGTACTGGGCCGTTTGCACTACCCTCTGTAGCGCCTTACGGTCAGATGCCGAGCAGTTACCATACCAGGCGTTTTTTGATGTTTTTGATGGTGCAGCTGAATAACTTTTTGAGGATCTGGTGACCCATGCCAAATTTGTTCTGTTTCCTAAGGGGGAAAAGGTGTTGTGCCTTCTTCACAACTGTCTTGGTGTGATAGTTCATTGGTGATGTGAACACCAAGGATCTTGAAACTCTCGACCAGCTCCACTACAGCCCCGTCGTTAATGGGGGCCTGTTCAGACAGCCTTTTCTTGTTGTCCACGATCAGCTCCTTTGTCTTGCTCACATTGAGGAGAGGTTATTGTCCCGGCACCACACTGCCAGGTCTCTGACCTCCTCCCTATAGGCTGTCTCATCGTGTGTTGTCAGCAGCTTAACAGAGGCCCAGTCGCGCAGAGGTGTGATGGTCGCAGACAGAGGCCCAGCTCGTCACAGGTGTGGAGGTCATTAACAGATTATATGCATATCCTAACGTCTGGGCCTGAGAAAAAGGCAGTTTACTTTTGGCACCTCATTCATCCAAACCTCCAAATACTGCCCCCTAGCCCAAAGAAGCCCAAAGAAGTTAAACAGGTCAACATTCACAAAGCAGTGGCGACAGACAGATTACCAGGACATGTGCTCAAAGCATGTGCAGACCAGCTGGGAAGTGTCTTCATTGACTTTTCAAACCTCTCCCTAACCGAGTCTGTAATACCAACATGTTTCAAGCACACCACCATTATTGTCCGGTTGAAATAGTATAGATTATTTAGGCTAAAAACAACCTGAGGTTTGAATATAAACATCGTTTGACATGTTTCTATGAACTGTACGGATACAATTTGGATTTTTTTTTCTTCCTGTTTTGACTACGTTTCAGCCTGTGGATTACTGAAGAAAACGCAGTTTTTGGGTATAAAGAGACTTTATCGAACAAAAGGAACATTTATTGAGTAAATGAATGTCTGCTGAGTGCACACATATGAAAATCAAAGGTAAGGGATTAATTTTATCTCTATTTCTAAATTGTGTAACTGTTCTATCTGGCTGGCTACTGTTTGTAATGATTTGTCTTGTGGGCTATGTTCTCATAATCGTAATGTATGCTTTCGCCGTAAAGCATTTTTTAAATCTGACACCGTGGTTGGATTCACAAGAAGTGAATCTTTAAACCTATGTAAAATATGTTTTGTTTTCTGAATTTTTATAACGAGTATTTCTGTATTTGAATTTGGCGCCCAGCAGTTTCACTGGCCGTTGAAGTGGTGGGACGCTACCATCTCACGTGCCCAAGAGAGGTTAACTGCTTGTGACAAGATTGCGTTTAGAGGTAGGTGAAGGAGTCTAGCGCAGGAGAGCAGAGATGTCCGGGATGCGTATTTTAACTTCTTGACGCTAGGAGGCAGAATTTTTATGTGTGGAAAAATAACGTTCCCAATGTAAACGGCCTATTCCTCAGGCCCAGATGCTAGAATATGCATATAATTGACATATTAGGATAGAAAACACTCTTAAGTTTCCAACTGTCAAAATATTTTCTGTGAGTATAACAGAACTGATTTTGCAGGCAAAAACCTGAGGAAATCCAACCCGGAAGTGCCTCTTATTTTGAAAAATCCCTGTTCCATTGCCTGCCTATCCTCCATTTAAAGGGATATCAACCAGATTCCTTTTCCAATGGCTTCCACAGGCTGTGAACAGGCTTTAGACATAGTTTCAAGTTTTTATTCTGATAAATGAGCGAGATTTATCAAATCGCGTCAGTGGATAGTCAGATGTCCTTTGATTAGTTCTTGCTCGCGAAAGTGGTCACTCAACATTTTCTTTCTCTATTGTAATCAATAGTTTACCGTCCGGTTGAAATATTATAGATTATTTATGTTAAAAACAACCTGAAGATTGATTATAAAAACATTTGACATGTTTCTATGAACTTTACAGATACTATTTGGAATTTGCGTCTGCCCTTCATGACCTGCCTGAGCCTGTGGATTTCTGAACATAACGCGCCAAACAAATGGACGTTTTTTTATATAAAAATTATCTTTATCGAACAAAAGGAACATTTATTGTGTAACTTGGAGTCTCGTGAGTGCAAACATCCGAAGATCATCAAAGGTAAGCGATTCATTTTTTTGCTTTTCTGACTTTCGTGACCAATCTACATTGCTGCTAGGTGTTTGTAATGTTTTGTCTAGTGATCGATAAACTCACACAAACAATTGGATTTCTTTTGCTGTAAAGCATATTTTCAATATCTGACACGACAGGTGGATTAACAACAAGCTAAGCTGTGTTTTGCTATATTGCACTTGTGATTTCATGAAATTAAATATTTTTGGTAATTGTCTTTGAATTTGGCGTTCTACAATTCAGCGGTTGTTGATGAAAAATCCCGCTAAAGGGATCCGTGCGCCCTCAGAATATGCCGATTTGGCTATCGCCTTCTGTAAAAAGAAGGTGACCCAATTATCACCTCATCGACGAGGGGATTGTGCGATAAATCTCCAGGTAGATGCAGCACTTCCCAGGAAATAAAGAAAATAAGTGATAAACAAAATGGTGTGCAGGTTGGAGGCATAAGGGCTGATATGAATAAACAAAAGTCTATATACAACACACAGAAGCAACATAGACTTGATCAAACGTACACCATTACGATAAACAGAGAGAAGGCGGAGAACTAACTCACTGTATGGATACTAACTGCGCTTTACTAAACGAGCGGGAGATCACCAACTCACAAGTTAGTAGCAGCCTGAACGTGCAGCGTGAACGAGCAGTAACCTTGAACGACCGCAACCTTGACAGATGAGCCATATTCTTGGCGCAGGACTTGCTGCTTAGACCACTGCGCCATCAATCTACAATGGTTTAACAAGGCAAGTCTCAAATAATGGCTAAATTTAACCATAGAGTTGTTTTCTGTTCGCTCCATCCTAAACCTTAAACCTTAATTTATCAATCAGAATTAATACCTGAATGTAACCCTGGAGGTGTTTCTGTTTGCTTTGAGCCTCATGTGTGAGCTACAGTATGTTCCGAAATAACGGACATTGGGAGATGACGTCACTTTACTAGTGAAAAATAAACATTTGTCCAACGACGTCAAGAAATGATGTCAGTTTGTGAGATCTTGTTGGCTCATCACTAATCCATTCTCTGTTTTCACAACACGGATCATGCAGTGCCTGTAGTGTCTTTATCGATAAATTAGTGTTCCCATCGAGTGGTGTAATTACAGAACTGATATCACACTGACAGACCTCAGCAACATGCTGTGCCCTTGGAGCCTTTTACCCCCCCCCCCCCTCCCCTCCCCCACATACTGCTTGGAGAGATTTGAAGGACAGACAATGGAGAGAGAGAGAGAGAGACAGAGAGAGAGAGAGAGACAGAGACAGAGAGACAGAGAGACAGAGACACACAGAGACACACAGAGACACAGACAGAGACACAGAGACAGAGACAGAGACAGAGACACAGAGACAGAGACAGAGACACAGAGAGAGAGAGACCAGCTGTTAGGTACACTCTCCTCCTGTCAACGTCACAGAGAGAGAGAAACACATATACCCAGGCCATGAGAGGAGAAACAGGCCCAAATCCCACTCCTACACCCACCCGAGCCCCATTCTGCCACCTTAGAGGTATGTATCAGATGCTCAACATGGTCTGCTCACAACTACTGTAATGGTCTGGGCCTAAACCACAAGAAAACAACACTAGACACTATAGAACACAAAGATTTTACACAAAGATCTCATCCTGGAATATACAAGATCTGAGGTCATCTGTCTTTGGCCTAAAGAGGAGGAGCCCAGACTTCATCAAAGAAATTGAAAATTTAGGCATTGTCATCCTACAAGAAACTTAGTATATAGGAGATGGAACATTTGGTTGCCCTCTAGGTGACAGATAGCTTGAAGTCCCATCCATCAAACTACCAGATCTGAAACAAGGAAGAGACTCAGGGGATATGCTTATTTTGTATAGAGCAGACCTAACCCAGACTATTAAATTAGTCAAAACAGGAATATTTTACATCTGGCTAGAAATGTATGAGGAAATTATCTCAAAAGAGAAAAAAAATCCTCAAAATGGGTCACAAGTCCTGCAACTCTGGGTCTGTACAACAGGAGGTTGGTTACACCTTAATTAGGGAGGACGAGCTTGTGTTATTGGCTGGAGTGGAATGAGTGGAATGGTATCAAATACACCAAACACATGGTTTCCATGTTTGATGCCATTCCATTTTCTTCTTTCCAGCCATTATTATGAGCCGTTCTCCCCTCAGCAGTCTCCACTGGTCTGTATATAGTCGATGGTAGGCTTTGAGGAGACTCCTATGGTAATTCACCTATAGCTCATCCATTGGAAGTATACTGTGGATTGCTTTATCACTGACGTGAGGCATCAAAGCCAAAGGAACTGCACAATATTAAGAAATGCTATAGATGAAAGGAAAGTAGTCTAGAAACCAACCAAAAAACAATTAGGCAAAAACAAAAACATTTCACTGTAATAGTGATGGGTTAAACTTGGCAGTAGGAAGCCAAAACAATTTATATTTGATCTTTCAGCTACCCTATCAAATCAAAACCTTTAAAGACAGACTGAAGAAAAACTATTACGGAAGGTTTGATTGAGGAATGCAAAAACCTTAGAAAGATATTGAGAAGCCTATCAAACCAAAAACATGATCCAGAGACCCAGAAAACCTTTACCTTCACTACGGTGAATCACTAAAACGATACAGAAATATACTATGTAAAATGAAGGAACAGCACGTCAGAAATGAGCACAATGTATTTGAAGAATCCAAAGAACCTAACCCCTTCTGGGAAAATTGGAAAAAACTAAACAAAAAATATCTGGCATCTATAACTAGCTAGTCTAATAACCATAATAGTTATTGACCGCAATAACTAGCATGGGATATGCGTCAACAGCAAACAAATTCTCTAAATTATCATTAACATCAGACTTGTACATTTCCTCAGTGAAAAGAATGTACTGAGCAAATATCAAATGAGCTTTTTAACAAATCATTATTCAACAGACCACGTATTCACCCTGCACACCCTAATTGACTCGCATGTAAAACAAAACAAAGTCAATGTCTACACATGCTTTGTTGATTTCAAAAATGCTTTTGACTCAATTTGGCATGAGAGGCTGCTATATAAATGGATGGAAGCAGTGTTGTGGGAAAATATGAGATAATAAAATCCATTTTTGGAAAAAAACATACATTTCTTTGCACAGGGCCGTGGGGTGAGAAAGGGATGCAGCTTAAGCCCCACCCACTTCAACATATATATCACAGAATTGGTGAGGGCACTAGAACAGTCTGCAGCACCTGGCCTCACCCTACTACAATCTGAAGTCAAATGTCTACTGTTTGCTGATTATCTGGTGCTTCTGTCACCAACCAAGGAGGGGCTACAGCAGCACCTAGATCTTTTGCATAGATTCTGTCAGACCTGGATCCTGACAGTAAATCTCAGTAGGACAAAAATAATGGTGTTCCAAAAACGGACCAGTTTCCATGACCACAAATGAAAATTCCATCTATATACCATTGCCCTAGAGCACACAAAAAACGACACCTACCTCGACCTAAACATGAGCACTACAGGTAACTTCCACAAAGCTGTGAACCACTTGAGAGACAAGGAAAGAAGGGCATTCTACGCCATCAAAATTAACATAAAGTTCAACATCCCAATTACGATCTGGCAAAAAATACTTGAATCAGTTATGGAAACCATCGCCCATTATGGTTGTGAGGTCTGGGGTCACCTGACCTCAACCCAATTGAGATGATTTGGGATGAGTTGGACCGCAGAGTGAAGGAAAAGCAGCCAACAATTGCTCAGCATATGTGGAAACTCCTTCAAGACTGTTGGAAAAGCATTCTGGGTGAAGCTGGTTGAGAGAATGCCAAGAGTGTGCAAAGCTTTCATCAAGACAAAGGGTGTCTACTTTGAAGAATCTCAAATATAAAATATGTTGTGATATTTTTAACACTTTTTTTGGTTACTACATGATTCCATATGTGTTATTTCATAGTTCATACAATGTAGAAAATAGTAAAAATACGGGAACACTCTTGAATGAGTAGGTGTATCCAAACTTTTGACTGGTACTGAATAACAAGGCAGTTAGAAATGCCAGGCGGGCTCTGTTTTGATCACTAAAAATCTGAATAATTCGAGAGTGCTCTTCTCGACCATTGATGGCCTGATAAATCCTACCCCCGCAAACCTATGTCAACTTTCCTCCACATCTAAATTTGATGACTTTGCGGCATATTTCAGAGATAAGATAACAAACATTAGACTGGGTATCAGTCAAGTAAGACCTGATGAGAAGTTTGATGACATGTGCCCTAGTCTACCACGCAAAGGCACTGTTGATTTATTTTCCCAGGTTGACACAAACATGCTGAGGAAAGTGATATCACAACTTAAGCCTTCTACTTGCCTTTTCGATTCTATCTCCACCACCTTTTTCAAAACAGTTTTCAATTGCATATCTGAAGAAGTGCAAGCTATTGTTAATCACACCCTGTTCACATGCACTTTCCCCACTTCACTAAAAACTGCTATGAAGAAAAGTAATCTAGATTCTTCAGATTTTAGCAATTCTCGGCCAATCTCAAACTTTCCATTCTTAAGCAAAATTTGACAGAAATTGATTTTCAAATATAAAAAAAAAAAAATTAAGTGCGAACTGTATTTTTGAAAAATTCCAATCCACCACAGTACAGAAATAGCCTTAGTTAAAGTGATAAATGATCTTTGAGCCAACAGAGATGCCAAATCTGTCCTTGTACTCTTGGATTGTGGTGCTGCATTTGAAACTGTTGACCATGATGTGCTTCTGGACAGCCTGGAGAGGTGGGTTGGCCTCTCCTGTCCAGTTCTACATTGGTTTAGGACCTATTTAACCAGTTGAGAGTTTTTTTGGTCACCCTAGGTGAACATAACTAAGAGAAAAGACATATCACATGTAGCGTTCCACAAGGTTCAATTTTGGGTCCGGTACTGTTCATTTTTTTTTTTTTTTTTGTTTGTTTTTTTTTACCTTTATTTAACCAGGTAGGCAAATTGAGAACACGTTCTCATTTACAATTGCGACCTGGCCAAGATAAAGCAAAGCAGTTCGACACATACAACAACACATAGTTACACATGGAGTAAAACAAACATACAGTCAATAATACAGTGAAAATAAGTCTATATACAATATGAGCAAGTGAGGTGAGATAAGGGAGGTGAAGGCAAACAAAATATATATATAAATAAATAAAAAAATATATATAAAAAGGCCATGGTGGCGAAGTAAATACAATATAGCAAGTAAAAAAATAACACTGGAATGGTTGGTTTGCAGTGGAAGAAGGTGCAAAGTAGAGATAGAAATAATGGGGTGCAAAGGAGCAAAATAAATAAATACAGTAGGTAAAGAGGTAGTTGTTTGGGCTAAATTATAGATGGGCTATGTACAGGTGCAGTAATCTATGAGCTGCTCTGACAGCTGGTGCTTAAAGCTAGTGAGATAAGTGTTTCCAGTTTCAGAGATTTTTGTAGTTCGTTCCAGTCATTGGCAGCAGAGAACTGGAAGGAGAGGCGGCCAAAGGAAGAATTGGTTTTGGGGGTGACCAGAGAGATATACCTGCTGGAGCGCGTGCTACGGGTGGGCGTTGCTATGGTGACCAGCGAGCTGAGATAAGGGGGGACTTTACCTAGCAGGGTCTTGTAGATGACCTGGAGCCAGTGGGTTTGGCGACGAGTGTGAAGCGAGGGCCAGCCAACGAGAGCTTACAGGTCGCAGTGGTGGGTAGTATATTGGGCTTTGGTGACAAAACGGATGGCACTGTGATAGACTGCATCCAATTTATTGAGTAGGGTTTTGGAGGCTATTTTGTAAATGACATCACCGAAGTCGAGGATTGGTAGGATGGTCAGTTTTACAAGGGTATGTTTGGCAGCATGAGTGAAGGATGCTTTGTTGCGGAATAGGAAGCCGATTCTAGATTTAACTTTGGATTGGAGATGCTTGATGTGAGTCTGGAAGGAGAGTTTACAGTCTAACCAGACACCTAGGTATTTGTAGTTGTCCACATATTCTAAGTCAGAGCCGTCCAGAGTAGTGATGCTGGACAGGCGGGCAGGTGCAGGCAGCGATCGGTTGAAGAGCATGCATTTAGTTTTACTTGTATTTAAGAGCAATTGGAGGCCACGGAAGGAGAGTTGTATGGCATTGAAGCTCGCCTGGAGGGTTGTTAACACAGTGTCAAGAGAAGGGCCAGAAGTATACAGAATAGTGTCCTCTGCGTAGAGGTGGATCAGAGACTCACCAGCAGCAAGAGCGACATCATTGATGTATACAGAGAAGAGAGTCGGTCCAAGAATTGAACCCTGTGGCACCCCCATAGAGACTGCCAGAGGTCCGGACAACAGACCCTCCGATTTGACACACTGAACTCGATCAGAGAAGTAGTTGGTGAACCAGGCGAGGCAATCATTAGAGAAACCAAGGCTGTCGAGTCTGCCGATGAGGATGTGGTGATTGACAGAGTCAAAAGCCTTGGCCAGGTCAATGAATATGGCTGCACAGTACTGTTTCCTATCGATAGCGGTTAAGATATCGTTTATGACCTTGAGCGTGGCTGAGGTGCACCCATGACCAGCTCTGAAACCAGATTGCATAGCGGAGAAGGTATGGTGGGATTCGAGATGGTCGGTAATCTGTTTGTTGACTTGGCTTTCGAAGACCTTAGAAAGGCAGGGTAGGATAGATATAGGTCTGTAGCAGTTTGGGTCTAGAGTGTCTCCCCCTTTGAAGACGGGGATAACCGCAGCTGCTTTCCAATCTTTGGGAATCTCAGACGACACGAAAGAGAGGTTGAAAAGGCTGGTAATAGGGGTGGCAACAATTTCAGCAGATAGTTTTAGAAAGAAAGGGTCCAGATTATCTAGCCCGGCTGATTTGTAAGGGTCCAGATTTTGCAGCTCTTTCAGAACATCAGCTGACTGTATTTGGGAGAAAGAGAAATGGGGAAGGCTTGGGTGAGTAGCAGAGGGGAGGGCAGTGCTGTTGACCGGGGTAGGGGTAGCCAGGTGGAAAGCATTGCCAGCCGTAGAAAAATGCTTATTGGAATTCTCAATTATAATGGATTTGTCGGTGGTGACAGTATTTCCTATCTTCAGTGCAGTTGGAAGCTGGGAGGAGGTGTTCTTATTCTCCATGGACTTTACAGTGTCCCAGAACTTTTTTGAGTTTGTGTTGCAGGAAGCAAATTTCTGCTTGAAAAAGCTAGCCTTGGCTTTTCTAACTGCCTGTGTATACTGGTTTCTAGCTTCCCTGAAAAGTTGCATATCACGGGGGCTGTTCGATGCTAATGCAGAACGCCATAGGATGTTTTTCTGTTGGTTAAGGGCAGTCAGGTCAGGAGAGAACCAAGGGCTATATCTGTTCCTGGTTCTAAATTTCTTGAATGGGGCATGCTTATTCAAGATGGTGAGGAAGGCATTTTTTAAAAATATCCAGGCATCCTCTACTGACGGGATGAGATCAATATCCTTCCAGGATACCTCGGCCAGGTCGATTAGAAAGGCCTGCTCGCTGAAGTGTTTCAGGGAGCGTTTGACAGTGATGAGTGGAGGTCGTTTGATCGCTGACCCATTACGGATACAGGCAATGAGGCAGTGATCGCTGAGATCTTGGTTGAAAACAGCAGAGGTGTATTTGGAGGGCAAGTTGGTTAGGATGATGTCTATGAGGGTACCCGTGTTTACGGAATTGGGGTGATACCTGGTAGGTTCATTGATAATTTGTGTGAGATTGAGGGCATCAAGCTTAGATTGTAGGATGGCTGGGGTGTTAAGCATGTTCCAATTTAGGTCGCCTAGCAGCACAAGCTCTGAAGATAGATGGGGGGCAATCAGTTCACATATGGTGTCCAGAGCACAGCTGGGGGCAGAGGGTGGTCTATAGCAGGCGGCAACAGTGAGAGACTTGTTTTTAGAGAGGTGGATTTTTAAAAGTAGGAGTTCAAATTGTTTCGGAACAGACCTGGATAGTAAAACAGAACTCTGCAGGCAATCCTTGCAGTAGATTGCAACACCGCCCCCTTTGGCCGTTCTATCTTGTCTGAAAATCTTGTAGTTAGGGATGAAAATGTCCGAATTTTTGGTGGTCTTCCTAAGCCAGGATTCAGACACGGCTAAAACATCTGGGTTGGCAGAGTGTGCTAAAGCAGTGAACAACACAAACTTAGGGAGGAGGCTTCTAATGTTAACATGCATGAAACCAAGGCTATTACGGTTACAGAAGTCATCAAAAGAGAGCGCCTGGGGAATAGGAGTGGAGCTAGGTACTGCAGGGCCTGGATTCACCTCTACATCACCAGAGGAACAGAGGAGGAGTAGGATAAGGGTACGGCTAAAAGCTATGAGAATTGGTCGTTTGGAACGTCTAGAACAGAGAGTAAAAGGAAGTTTCTGGGGGCGATAAAATAGCTTCAAGGAATAATGTACAGACAAACGTATGGTAGGATGTGAATACAGTGGAGGTAAACCTAGGAAATGGGTGATGATGAGAGAGATATAGTCTCTAGAAACATCATTGAAACCAGGTGATGTCATCGCATATGTGGGTGGTGGAACTGAGAGGTTGGATATATAGTGAGCAGGGCTAGAGGCTCTACAGTGAAATAAGCCAATAAACACTAACCAGAACAGCAATGGACAAGGCATATTTACATTAAGGAGAGACATGCTTAATCGAGTGATCATAAGGGTCCAGTGAGTAGAGGTTGGTTGGGGTCACGGCGATCCAGACAGCTGGCCGGGTAGCTGGCTATCGGTAGCAAGATAACATAGGATGGAGGTCTGTTTATTTTTTTGTATTTTTTTTTTTTGTCACCTCGTTCGTTTCCGTCGGTAGATTAGTGGGGTTCCGTGTGGTAGAGGGGATCGATCTAATTGGCAAAATAGATATAGTGACCCAGGAAAAAATAAAAATAAAAAAATAATAATAATAATAATAATAATAATTGTCCGGTATATTTATTTAGATAGCAGCCGATAAGACAGCTAATAATTAGCAGATGGGTATTCAGAAACGTCGCAATGGAAAAGCCTGTTGAAACCACCTCGGACAATTACGTCGGCAGACCAGTCGTGATGGATCGGCGGGGCTCCGTGTCGGCAATAAAGGGTCCAGTCCAATTGGCAATAGAGGTATTGTAGCCCAATAATTCGCTGGTAGGCCTCTTCGGCTAGCCGGCAGATGGGCCTAGCTCGAGGCTAGCTCAAGGCTAACTGGTGCTTGTTTCGGGACAGAGGTATTAGCCAGTAGTAGCCACCTGGTTGCAGCTAGCTAGCGACGATGATCCGGTGTAATTGTCCAGAGCTTGCGTCAGGAATCCGGTGATGTGGTAGAGAAAAAGCAGTCCTATATTCTCTGGGTTGATATCGCGCCTGCAGACTGGCAGGTATTTGCCCGAGCTGAAGCTGGCTGGTGTCCGAGTTAAGGGCGAAGACCGCAGCAGTGGCTAACTGACTACTAGCTAGTAGCTAGTTATCTGGCTAGCTTCTGATTGGGGTTACGGTTCTAAAGTATAAAAAATAGCAGATCCGTACCACATTGGGTGAGGCGGGTTGCGGGAATGTATATTCAGTTCCAAGATGGAAAGTGAAATTAAAATATATACGAAATGTATACAAAAAATACGAGGAATATTTACGCGGGACAAGACGGGACAAGACAAGACAAACACACGTCCGACTGCTACGCCTTCTTGGATTTAAAAAGAGTTTATATACTGTGTTTTGCCCCTTGGCAGCATTATCAGGAAGCGAAGCAATGATTTTCACTCCTACGCAGACTATACACAACTTTACATTTCTTTTATTGTTTTGTTTTGTATAGTTTGTTCAGTGTTTGTTCAGTGTTCTCTGTGTATTAAATTCATGATGAACACATTCCACGCTGCATTTTGGTCCTCTGATCCTTCCAAATACTCCTCCTCAGACGAGGAGGACGACGAGTGTGACACCTACGCAGACTATACACAACTTTACATTTCTGTGCCACCAGAGTATTTTAGCTCCACGGATAAATTATTAGAATGTTTTCATGATTTAAATTCTTGGATGGCTCACAACTTCCTCCAGCTAAATCAAGACAAGACTGAGGTACTTACTGTTGGAGCCAAACCACAGAGAGAGAATCTGGCCGCATATTTTAATTCAAGGGCAGAAAGATAAAACACCAGTGAAAAAAACCTATGTGCTATTTTAGATTCTGAACTCAATTTCAAATCACACATTATGGAATGTGACCAAAATAACTTTTTACCACCTGAGGAACATTGCCAATGTGCAGCCGTTTCTGTCTCAGGATGATACAGAGAGACTCATCCATGCTTTTATTACATGCAGGCTTAACTACTGAATTGCTCTCCTGTCTGGTCTACCCAAGAAAACCATTGGTCAACGGCAACATACAGAATACTGCAGCACAGATACCAAGACAAGATGGAGAGCGCACATTATGCCGGTTTTAAGGTCTCTGCACTCGCTGCCTGTGAATTTTATAATTAATTTTAAGATTCCTCTATTGGTTTTTAAATCAATCCATGATGGTGCAGCCCAATACATGTCAGACGTGCTTTTAAGTTATGTACTCAGTAGGTTCCTCAGGTCCTATGGCACTGGCCTTTTAACTTCTTCTGGCTGCAAGCCCGAGGCCGGCCACAATATGACAACAGCCACTTCAAGTGCAGGGCGTGAAATTCAAAATATTTTTTTTAGAAATATTTAACTTTCACACATTAACAAGTCCAATACAGCAAATGAAAGGTACACATCTTGTGAATCCAGCCAACATGTCAGATTTTTAAAATGTTTTACAGCGAAAACAGCACGTATATTTATGTTAGCTCACCACCAAATACAAAAAAGGACAGATATTTTTCACAGCACAGGTAGCATGCACAAAGCCAACCATAACTAACCAAGAACCAACCAAACTAACCAACAAACAACTTCATCAGATGACAGTCTTATAACATGTTATTCAATAAATCTATGTTTAGTTCGAAAAATGTGCATATTTCAGGTATAAATCATAGTTTAAATTGCAGCTACAATCAGAAATTGCACTGAAAGCAGCCAGAATAATTACAGACACCAACGTCAAATACCTAAATACTCATAAAACATTTCTGAAAAATACATAGTGTACAGCAAATGAAAGACAGGTATCTTGTGATTCCAGCCAATATTTCCGATTTCTTAAGTGTTTTACAGCGAAAACACAATATAGCGTTATATTAGCTTACCACAATAGCCAGAAACACAAGCCATTCCCCAGTAGCAAAAGTTAGCGATCGTAACAAACCAGCAAAAGATATATAATTTTTGACTAACCTTGATAAGCTTCATCAGATGACAGACCTATAACATCAGGTTATACATACACTTATGTTTTGTTCGAAAATGTGCATATTTAGAGCTGAAATCAGTGGTTATACATTGTGCTAACGTAGCATCTTTTTCCCACAACGTCCGGATATTTTTCTGACACTTTTTCTGACACACATATTCGGACCAAATAACTATTCATAAACATAACTAAAAAATACATGTTGTATAGGAAATGATAGATACACTAGTTCTTAATGCAATCGCCGTGTTAGAATTCTAAAAATAACTTCATTACGACATCCAGCTTAGGTATAGCGAGAGAGTACCCAAAAGCTGGGCGCAAACGACTAGCACAACATGTTCGACATATATATGAAATAGCATCATAAAATGGGTCCTACTTTTGCTGATCTTTCATCAGAATGTTGTACAAGGGGTCCTTTGTCGGGAACAATCGTTGTTTGGATTTAGAACGGCCTTTTTCCCTCTCGATTTAGCAAGCACACTTGCCAAGTGGTGCGAATCTCTCCATCGTCAACAAACTCAGAGAACGGAACACGGCAAAACTCCCCAAAAATTTCAATAATCTGATTAAACTATATTGAAAAAACATACTTTACGATGATATTGTCACATGTATCAAATAAAATCAAAGCCGGAGATATTAGTCGTCCATAACGACAGCTTATCAGAAGGCAAATCCAGGTCCCTTGACGCGCTCTCCAGAAAACAGGAAACTGGTGACACGTCATACAAAGAGCATTTATTCGAGCCAAGATCAAGTTACACACTCCATTTCTTCTCTCACTGCTTGTTGACATCTAGTGGAAGACGTATGAAGTGCATCTAAACGAATAAATATCAAGGACTTTAATAGGCAGGCCCTAGAAGAGAGCATCGAACTCAGATTTTCCACTTCCTGTCAGGAAGTTTGCTGCAAAAGGAGTTCTGTTTTACTCACAGATATAATTCAAATGGTTTTAGAAACTAGAGAGTGTTTTCTATCCAATAATAATAATATGCATATTGTACGAGCAAGAATTGAGTACGAGGCCGTTTGAAATGGGCACCTTTTATCCGGCTACTCAATACTGCCCCTGCAGCCCAAACAGGTTAACAATCCCAAACTCTAGGACCAAGCGACATGGATAGACAGCCTTTAGCTATTATGCCCCCAGCCTCTGGAATAGTCTGCCAGAGAACCCGAGGGGAGCCGAAACTGTGGACATTTTTAAAAGAGATCTTAAAACACACATTTTTAGATTTATTTTCTTTAGGGTGGATTTTAGTCATTACATCTGTATTGTTATTCATTTGTTTATGTTTGTTAGTGACGTAAACATTTACTTTTTTATTTTAATTTAATTTTTTCCTGTGAAGGACATTATGTTGAATTCCATGTCTGAAATGTGCTGTATAAATTAATCTTGATTTGATTTGATAACTTGAGAAGGGCAATGGAGGGTTTGGCAGCTGCAGACCATCATAACTGGAGAAGGACAACGGAGGGTATGGTAGAGGGGACATAGAGACACACAGCTGACACATGGCTGTGTGTGTGAGTACTTGCCTGAGTCTGAGAGCATGTCTGTTGTTACAGGGTAGTGTTTCTAGCAGTGTGACGGTAACACCCTATCTTAAGGCTAGTGGGCTGTATTCGGAAGTTCGGATGACTTATGTGCCCAAAGTAAACTGCCTGTTACTCAGGCCCAGAAGCTAGGATATGCATATAATTGGTAGTATTGGATAGAAAACACTCTGACGTTTCTTAAACTGTTAGAATAATGTATGTGAGTATAACAGAACTGATATGGCAGGCAAAAACCAGAGGAGAATCCATCCGGAATATTTTTTGAGGTCACCACCCATTGAAAATGCTCGTCTATGGGAAATTCAAAGGAAATCCTCCCAGATTGCAGTGCCTATGGCTTCCACTAGATGTCAACATTCATTAGAAAATATTTTTGGCTCGTTTTTTTTTTAAATGAGCTAGAATTTGTAGCTTTTCAAGGTGGCTCTCATTTGGACTGTAGTCTCGTGGTGGACGTGGATAAGGGCACGCACTTCATTATTTATCTCCGGTAATAAACATACTATTCTCCGTCTTAAATTGTATCGTTTATTTACATATTAGGGTACCCGAGGATTGATTAGAAATGTTGCTTGAATTGTTTGGATGAAGTATATTGGTAACTTTTGGGATTCCTTTGTCTGCATGTTGAACGGCTGGAACGGGTGGATTACTGAATCAAATGCGGCAACTAAACTGACTTTTTTGTGATATAAAGAAGGACTTTATTGAACAAAACAACCATTTGTTGTGTAGCTGGGAACCTTGGGATTGCAAACAGAGGGGGATCTTCAAAGGTAAGTGATTTATTTTATTGCTATTTCTAACTTTTTGTGACGCCTCTGCTGGTTTGGAAAATGTTTTGAATGATTTTGTATGCAGGGCGCTGTCCTCAGATAATCGAATGGTATGCTTTCACCGTAAAGCATTTTGGAAAATCTCACATGGAGGTATAAACAAGGTTCTATAGACTGTTGACATCTAGTGGAAGCCTTGGGAAGTGCAATATGACCCCATAGACACTGTATATTAGAAAGGCAATGAGTTGAAAAACTACAAACCTCAGATTTCCCACTTCCTGGTTGGATTTTTCTCAGGTTTTCTTAAGAGTGTTTTCTATCCAAATCTACTAATAATATGCATACATTAGCTTCTGGGCCTGAGTAGCAGGAAGTTTACTCTGTGCACGCTTTTGATCCGAACGTGAAAATGCTGCCCCCTATCCCAAACAGGATAAGCTCAGTCAAGTCCAGATAATGTATATGAAATGATTTTAAATGTTATTTGAACCCAGGTTTGTTCAAAACATGGAGTATTTAACGCATTCAGACATGAAGCATATGTTAAAGCCGACAGCCACACAAAAACACACACACACACACACACACACACACACACACACACACACACACACACACACACACACACACACACACACACACACACACACACACACACACACGTTAACTGCCCCAGACGGTGATGTAACTAGTGACCTTTGAATGTATCCAGTTATATTTGGGTGTGTATGAATTAATCTGCCATTTCAGAGAGGATGGCATATTATTATCTGTTAGGTCTACATTACAAATACCACCCTACATAGTGCGTTACTTCTGACCAGAGGTTCCTGGTTAAAAATACTGCACAAAAGGGAATAGGTTGCCATTTAGTATTGTGTGAGATTTGAAAAAGAGGTAATATCAGATGTCACGCCCTGATCTGTTTCACATGGTCCTTGTGCTTGTCTCCATCCCCCTCCAGGTGTCACCCATCTTCCCCACTTATCCCCTGGGTACTTATACCTGTGTTCTCTGTTTGTCTGTGTTCTCTGTTTGTCTGTGGCCAGTTCGTCTTGTTTGTCAAGTCAACCAGCCTTTTTGTATCAGCTTCTGCTTTCCCCAGTCTCTCTTTTCTCGTCCTCCTGATTATTGACCTTTGCCTGTTCTGACCCCTGTACCCTCCCGCCTGACCACTGCCTGCCCCTGAGCCTGCCTGCCATCCTGTACCTTGGCCTCTGCTCTGGATTATTGACCCCTGCCTGCCTTGACCTGTCGTTTTGCCTGCCCCTGTGGTTACAATAAACATTGTTACTTCACACAGTCTGCACTTGGGTCTTACCTTGATTCCTGATAATCAGGTGTCTGTGGCTGCTTTTCCCTGGTGAGGTGGACAAGAATAATAAAAAACTACAATTGGATCAACTCAGGACATTTTTTTTGTCCCCTTAAGGAAACAGGTTTAGGCTTAGGGTTAGAATTAGTTTAAGGATTATAGTTAGGGTTAGTTTGGGGTTAAAGGTTAGGTTTATGGTTAGGGGTTAAGGTTAGGTTTATGGTTAGGAGTTAAGGTTAGGTTTAGGTTTAGGAGTTAAGGTTAGTTTTAGGGTTAGGAGTTAAGGTTAGGTTTAGGGTTAGGAGTTAAGGTTAGGTTTAGGAGTTAAGGTTAGGTTTAGGGTTAGGAGTTAAGGTTAGGTTTAGGAGTTAAGGTTAGGTTTAGGGTTAGGAGTTAAGGTTAGGTTTAGGAGTTAAGGTTAGGTTTAGGGTTAGGAGTTAAGGTTAGGTTTAGGAGTTAGGAGTTAAGGTTAGGTTTAGGGTTAGGAGTTAAGGTTAGGTTTAGGGTTAGGAGTTAAGGTTAGGTTAGGGTTAGGAGTTAACCTTTCTAGGACATGCGTTCCGCTAGCGGAACCCCTGACAACATTCCACTGAAAAGGCAGCGCGGGAAATTCAATAAAAAAATTTGAAATATGTAACTTTCACACATTAACAAGTCCAATACAGCAAATGAAAGATAAACATCTTGTTAATCTACCCATCATGTCCGATTTAAAACATGTTTTACAGCGAAAACACAACATATGATTATGTTAGATCACCGCCAAGTCCAAAAAACACACAGACATTTTCCCAGCCAAAGATAGGAGTCACAAAAAGCAGAAATAGAGATAAAATGAATTACTAACTTTTGATGATCTTCATTGGATGACACTCATAAGACATCATGTTACACAATACATGTATGTTTTGTTCGATAATGTGCATATTTATATAAAAAAATCTCAGTTTACATTGGCGCCATGCTCAGAAATGCCTCCAAAATATCCGGAGAAATTGCAGAGAGCCACATCAAATAACAGAAATACTCACCATAAACTTTGATGAAAGATACATGTTTTACATAGATTAAAAGATACACTTGTTCTTAATGCAACCGCTGTCAGATTTCAAAAAAACTTTCCGGAAAAAGCACACCATGCAATAATCTGAGACGGCGCTCAGAGAGAAACAAGAATTCTCTGCCGTGTTGGAGTCAACAGAAATACAAAATTACACCATAAATATTCCCTTACCTTTGATGATCTTCATCAGAATGCACCCACAGGAATCCTAGTACTACAAAAAATTGTTGTTTTGTTCGATAATGCCCATTATTTATGTCCAAGTAGCTACTTTTGTTAGCAGGTTTAGTACACATATCCAAACTCTCGCGCAGATCCAGGCGAACGTCAAAAAAGTTTTATTACAGGTCGAATAAACTTGTCAAACTAAGTAGAGATTCAATCTTTAGGATGTTGTTATCATAAATATTCAATAACTTTCCAACGAGAATTCCTTTGTGTCTATAGAAGTAATGGAACGCAAGTCGATATCATGTGGAATGCGCGTGACCAGGACCTGGCACTCTGCCAGACCACTGACTCAAACAGCTCCCATCCGGCTCAACATCACAGTAGAAGCTTCATTCAACGTTCTACAGACTGTTGACATCTAGTGGAAGGCGTAGGAAGTGCAAACAGATCCATATCCCACTGGGATTCATCAGCCTCAGAATTCTCACTTCCTGTTTGGATTTCTTCTCAGGTTTTTGCTTGCCATATGAGTTCTGTTATACTCACAGACATCATTCAAACAGTTTTAGAAACATCAGAGTGTTTCATATCCAATGGTAATAATAATATGCATATATTAGCATCTGGGACAGAGTAGTAGGCAGTTCACTCTGGGCACGCTATTCATCCAAAGTTAAAATGCTGCCCCCTATCCCTAAAACGTTTTAAGGTTAGGTTTAGAGTTAGCGAAAATACGATTTGGAATGGGAATCAATTGTCCCCCCAAGGTTAGTCAAACAAGACTGAGAGTGTGTACAGAGGCTGCTCTTTGCCTCTTGAATGTGAGGCATCCACTCTACTCTAAGAGGATATGAGACAGTTGGCTGCACTGTGTGTGTCAGAACGGGGCCTTGAGGCACCTACTCTACTCTGAGATCAGTTGATGATAGGACTTAGACAAGTTGTAAATGCAAAAAGTACTGATATTTTATCACGGTATAACACTCACAGCTTTCCAAGAAAACAAACATTGAGAGGCTATATATTTTAGAGGCTGTTTATACGGACAATTTGTATAAAACCTGCATAAACATCATAATTATGTAAGGGATAATCAACTCGGGGCTAAACATTATATGGAAAATAATAAATGACGTGAAAGGTGTTTCAGAGATATTTGTTTTTTTGCATTGCATTTTGCAGTGGCAGAGCTAGAGTGGTGGTTGAGAGGGGAAGGGGAGACTCTCACAAACACGTTGGTGTTCTCCGTTTCGCTCTACGATCCCCACAAGTATCACGGGACTCGTCTGAAGGTAAACCGATACTGGTAATAAATACGGAAGTATGGAAGGTAGTCTTGACTTAATCTCTTTAGTCTTTTTTTGCCTTTTATGGATGTGTTATTCAATGCATTTCTGTGGGCTATAGCAGTAAAGGCCAAATTCAATATTTTATGAAATAATTGTTTCTATTTTTTGGGGATACCTAAAGGGGTCCTAACGTTCCAAATCAAATAGCTAAATTATCCATAGTATTCTTATTGTTGTCACTGTTGTTTACGATACTTATATCGTGTATCACTTCACTTTGGCAACATTGATCTTGTCATTCATGCAATGAAAATATATTGAATCAGATCGAACACAGCACGGGGCCTAGAATGGGCCCTACCTGTTCAACCCCCCCCCCCCCCCCCCACCATAAATCCATGATTCCCCCCTGTTTTAAATTTCAGGATCCCCTGGGTAGAATTCATACTGACTGATTTATTATTAAGATATGAGATGGTAATCAGGTAATCGGGGATGTAAAAAAGGCTGGCTAAATATTTTGATGGATGGATGAACCTGGTTTGCAGCTGTGGTTGTTTTGTAGCTGTGGTTGTTTTGCAGCTGTGGTTGTGACCCCAATGGCATTCTATTCCCTATGGGTCCTGGTGAAAAGTACTGGAATATGGTGCCATTTTGGACACAGGCTAAATATTAGCTCACATGATTATTAAATATATAAAGATGCACAGATAGATCAAGCTTTACGTTTTTGAGAATTTTTGGCAAGAGATATAATGTAAAAAACCTAGGCCTATATTTAATGCTATCTGTTATATTTTTCCGAAAGGTGTTTGGTGAAAAAAACATCCAAACAGTTAATACTTCAGCAGTCTGACAGCTGTTCAGAGGGAGTCTATAGTCATTTTTATTTAGAATATGTTGCATTTTGTATTTGGTATTTTATTAGGATCCCAATTAGCTGTGGCAAAAGCAGCAGCTACTCTTCCTGGGCTCCACAAACAACATGGTACATGACATAATACAGAACATTATTTATAGACAAGAACAGCTGAAGGAACTACATGACTTATTTTTAAAGACACACATATCAATACAAACACACAAACTATCCAGGTCAAATAGGGGAGTGGCGTTGTGCCGTGAGGTGTTGATTTGTCTGTTTTCTTTAAACCAGGTTTGCTGTTTATTTGAGCAATATGAAATGGAAGGAAGTTCCATGCAATAAAGGCTCTATATAATACTGTACGTTTTCTTGAATTTGTTCTTGATTTGGGGACTGTGAAAAGACCCCTGGTGGCATGTCTGGTGGAATAAGTGTGTGTGTCAGAGATGTATGAAGATGACTATGCAAACAATTTGGGATTTTCATGTTTCTTATAAAAAGAAGAGGTGATACATTCAGTCTCTCCTCAACTCTTAGCCAAGAAACACTAGCATGCATAGTATTTATATCAGCCCAAGATGTGCTGCTATGTTCTGGCCCAGCTACAGCTCAAAACCTATCCAGGATTGGTGGGTCCCCCACGGGACGGTTGAGCTAACGCAGGCTAATGCAATTAGCATGAGGTTGTAAGTAACAAAAACATTTCACAGGACATGGGCATATCTGATATTGGCAGAAAGCTTAAAATCCTGTTAATCTAGCTGCACTGTCCAAATTACAGTAGCTATTACAGTGAAAGAATACAATGCTATTGTTTGAAGAGAGTGCACAGTTATGGACTTGAAACGTTATTAATAAACCAGTTAGGCACATTTGGGCAGTCTTGATACAAAATGTTCCACGTACACTGCTGCCATCTAGTGGCCAAAATGTAAATTTCAGCTAGGCTGGAATAATACATTATGGCCTTTCTCTTGCATTTCAAAGATGATGGTACAAAAGAAATACAAAGAAAATGCATGTTTTTTCTTTGTATTATCTTTTACCAGATCTAATGTGTTATATTCTCCTACATTCATTTCATATGCACAACGTTCAAAGTGTTTCTGATTAAATGGTATCAAGAATATGCATATCCTTGCTTCAGATCCTGAGTTTCAGGCAGTTAGATTTGGGTATGTCATTTTAGGCGAAAAATAAAAAAAGCCTTGAAAGGTTTTAACTAGGTCTTACCTTGCAGCGCTCAACCACAAACATTTTGTTATTTTATTTAACTATCCAATTCAGTTAAGAACAAATTACTATTTAAAATGACGGCCTACACCGGCCAAACCCAGACGACACTGGGCCAATTGTGCGCCACCCTATGGGACTCCCAATCACGGCCGTTGTGATACAGCCTGGATTTGAACTAGGATGTCTGTAGTGACACGTCTAGCACTTAGATGCAGTGCCTTACACCGCTGCATCACACAGTACCCGTGAATAATTTAGATAAGAAAAATTACTTGAGCCTGCAGAACTCTTTTTTAAAACAGTAATACAAGTTAAGAGAATTTGACACAAAAGCTTTCAGTGGTACTAAGCACTTCATACTCGGATTTCTGAGAAGACATCATATATTCTGTTTTTCTTTGTAACACATTTGTAATATGGTCAGAGTGGAAGTCCAGCAATGAAATTCATAGCCTTTACATTAAAGCTTTTCAATAGAACATCAAAGTTAAGAGTGGGCACTTTCACACGAAAGCTTTCAATAGCACTTTCAATAGCACTTCCTACAAAGACTTCCTAGAAGAAGACAGAGAAACAGAATTATTTTTGAGAAATGTACTTATGTACTTTTGTTGAAATGTACTTACTGTTTTCCACAAGGTATCTTGTGGAATCCGTTTTGAAAATCGACAACCTTGTTCCAGAAAATGCTGGTACATGATTAAGAAGAACTGTAATTAGTACGGATTCATGTTATTGACATCTCAGATAAGTCTACAAACGCTAACTTTGTTCTCCAGACCATTATTATTTCATATTTGCAACTCCTTCATTTCCATTCTTTTTCCCTTTCTTCATTTCTACCTTTCTCATTCTTATAAATCATTAATTTGATTTATTTTAGAACTTTATAGAGATCATTAATCACTAGTCTAATTGAAAATCGCTCTTATTTATTTATTTTTCAAAATAAACAACAACAACAGAAACAACAAATATAGCTTTGAGCAGCAATGCAAGGGGTTCACAGGGTGGCAGAAAGAACAAGGTCAGTTGGATAACAAAGCAAACACTCTATTGTGTACGAACTATCTTCATTTATGTGCACTCATGAGTCTAAATACAGTGAACCTAACACATGGTTCATGTAGGAAAATAGAATTTTGAGCATCAGCTTAAGATATGCAAATAATTTGTTTTTAATAGTTTCCTTGTGTTTTTAGATACCATAACCAAATTCAGTGATGTTCATCTTAGGGTCGTCAAAACGATAGCGATGACCAGTTTCAAGTTAACAGGCCACTGGAGTTGATTTACACTGATTTAAATGTAAAATCTTAAAATTAGATGTTTTATTTGTCAATACTTATTTTGAACAATCAATTAGCTCTTCTCAAAACAAGTTGGCATGTACCATGGGCCTACACTCCACATTTGGTGTATTTTGGTCCTATGGTTGATGAGAATAATATACACTAATGTTCAAAAGTTTGGGGTTACTTAGAAATGTCCGTGTTTTTGAAAGAAAAGCACATTTTCTGTCCATTGAAATGACATTAAATTGATCAGAAATACAATGTAGACATAGTTAAAACTTCTTGTCAATATGGGGGCGCTGTTTTCACTTTGTAAAAATCCGTTCCCAAATTAAACTTGCCTCGTACTCAATTCTTGCTCGTACAATATGCATATTATTATTACTATTGGATAGAAAACACTCTCTAGTTTCTAAAACCGTTTGAATTATATCTGTGAGTAAAACAGAACTCAAGTTGCAGCAAACTTCCTGTCAGGAAGTGAGAAATCTGAAATCGGGCACTCTGTTCCAGGGTCAGTTTATTAATTTGCATGTAATCTATGAGTCGACATGCACTGCATACGATTTCCCCTAGATGTCAGTAAGCGGTGAGAATTGGAATGGGGTTGCTAGGTAGATCTGAGGCCATATAAAGGCTCTTGGAACGGAGGGTGCACTCTTTTCAACGTTCGTCATGGCGCAAGACAGACCTCAGGATGGCATTCTGAAAAGCTCTTGTTATAGGCCTTAGATATATCCGGCTCTGATTTTATTCGATATAGGTGTTAAAAACATCATAATGTAGTTATTTTAAACCGAGTTATATCAGTTTATATCAGTATATTGCAATTTTCGGAATTTTCTTTGTGCTGCGTTATGAAGAGTTGGACACGTCTGGGCCACATAGCTAATGTTTGCTGCTAATTCCTAAGTTGAAGACGACAATCTACAACCGAGCAACGATGATTCTGGACAAAGGACAACTTGCACAAGATTCTGATGGAAACTCATCAAAAAGTAAGAACTATTTATGATGTTAATTCATTTTTCTGTTGAAAAATGTTACACTACTCTTCCGCCATTAATTTCGGTGCGGTCTCGCTTTAACGCACGCTGTATGTCGTAGTAACGTTAATTTTAAAAATCTAACACAGCGGTTGCATTAAGAACTAACGTATCTTTCATTTGCTGTCCAACCTGTATTTTTTTGTCAAGTTTATGATTAGTTATTGATTAGATTAGGTGCCTCTCCCAAGATTTCTCCTGACATTTTGTTGGCAGCTTGCCTACTATTCTCATTGTATAACCACGATTTGTGCCGCTAAATATGCACATTTTCGAACAAACAATATATGTATTGTGTAATATGATGTTATAGGACTGTCATCTGATGAAGTTTTGAGAAGGTTAGTGAAAAATTTAATATCTTTTGCTGGTTTATTCGCTATCGCTAGCGTGCATGAATCAATGCTGCTGTGTGGTTGGCTATTGTAGTAAGCTAATTTAATGCTAAATTGTGTTTTCTCTGTAAAACACTTAAAAAATCTGAAATATTGGCTGGATTCACAAGATTGTTGTCTTTCATTTGCTGTACGCTGTGTATTTTTCAGAAATGTTTTATGATGAGTATTTAGGTAATTCACGTTGCTCTCTGTAGTTATTCTAGTTGCTTTGGTGAGAGTTGTGATGGTGGCTGCAATGTAAAACTATGATTTATACCTGAAATATGCACATTTATTTAACAAAACATATGCTATACAATAAATAATTTATCAGACTGTCATCTGGTGAAGTTGTTTCTTGGTTAGTGGCTATTTATATATTTATTTTGTCGAATTTGTGATAGCTACCTATGCAGGAAAAAAATGGTGGGAAAAAAAAGTTGTGTCTTTTGCTATGGTGTTTAGCAATGGTGTTTAGCTAATAGAAATACATGTTGTGTCTTCCCTGTAAAACATTTTAAAAATCAGAAATGATGGCTGGATTCACAAGATGTGTATCTTTCATTTGGTGTCTTGGACTTGTGATTTCATGAACATTTTATTATATGATATTCCTGTCGCTTTAGGCTAGGCTATGCTAGTCAGCTTTTTTGATGGGGGGATCCCGGATCCGGGTTTGCGACTCGTTAGAGGTTAATGTTGTAAATGACTATTATAGCTGGAAACGGCTGATATTTATGGAATATCTACATAGGTGTACAGAGGCCCATTATCAGCAACCATCACTCCTGTGTTCCAATGGCACGTTGTGTTAGCTAATCCAAATTTGTCATTTTAAAAGGCTAATTTATCATTAGAAAACCCTTTTGCAATTATGTTAGCACAGCTGAAAACTGTTGTGCTGATTAAAGAAACGCGGCAGTCTATTCTTGTTCTAAGAGATCAAGGCTATTCAATGTAAGAAATTGCCAAGAAATTTAAGATCTCGTACAATGATGTGTACTACTCCCTTCACAGAACAGCACAAACTTGCCCTAACCAGAAAAAAAGAGGAGTGGGAGTCCCCGGTGCACAACTGAGCAAGAGGACAAGTATATTAGAGTGTCTAATATAGAAGCCTCACAAGTCCTCAACGTGCAGCTTCATTAAATCGTTCCCACAAAACACCACTCTCAACGTCATCAGTGAAGAGGCGACTCCGGGATGTTGGCCTTCTAGGCAGAGTTGCAAAGAAAAAGCCATATCTCAGACTGAATATTAAAAAGAAAAGATTAAGATGGGCAAAAGAACACAGACACTGGACAGAGGATCTCTGCCTAGAAGGCCAGTATCCCCGAGTCGCCTCTTCATTGACCCCAAACGTTTAAACGGTCTTGTGTATATTTTAAATTTTAGCATATTAATATGTATCTACTCGTATAGTGTGGTCATCTTTGAATGAATCAATGTTATTTTCTCAAACTATTTAGTGACTTTTATTTCAGAAGTAGATACATTTTTATGATTATATCAGCCATTAGCATTACATATTCAAAAAAAGTGAATTGTTAATATTTTTTTTTTTTTTTTAAGATATCTATACCAAACCAAAATTGGCTCATAATGGTGATGTCTTTGATGACCCTGACAAGTTGATAGTCCATTATTGATTAGACATACAAAGTCTTTAAATGGACATGTAAAATCTACATTCATTGTTTTTCTCAAACTAAGTTAAAAGATGCCTGCATACAGAATGTTGAGGTTTTTGAACATCATGAGATGATTTTCACGCACGTACACGTACACGCAGGAACAGCACACACACAGACACGTGCACACACACACCACACACACACACACACACACACACACACACACACACACACACACACACACACACACACACACACACACACACACACACACGCAGGAACAGCACACACACACAAACACAGACACACGCACGTACACGCAGGAACAGCACACACACGCACAGACACACGCCCGTACACGTACACGCAGGAACAGCACACACACACACACACACACACACACACACACACACACACACACACACACACACACACACACACACACACACACACACACACACACACACACACACAGTATGGGGATAAATCTGCTGTTACTCAAGTAAAGCCTGCTGTGAAATGTCCCTCCTCACCCCTTACCGTGTGTGTGTGTGTGTGTGTGTGTGTGTGTGTGTGTGTGTGTGTGTGTGTGTGTGTGTGTGTGTGTGTGTGTGTGTGTGTGTGTGTGTGTGTGTGTGTGTGTGTGTGTGCCTGGGTGTGTGTGTGTGTGTGCCTGGGTGTGTCTGTATATGTATCCTACCCCTGTCAACAGAGTATGCTACAGTAGTTCTGTGTGTGCCTGTAGGGTCAGCTGCTGCGGTCTGTCAACTGTAGGTGTCTGTACGGGTGAGGAGCCACAGTGACACACACACTCTTTCTCCCACTCTGGCCTGTGTGGCCTCCTGAGTGTAGCAACACTACACCATCTGGGGCTCTGGGAGGGGGGGAAGTACAGGCTTCCTATGTCCCCCCTGTCTGTGTGTCTCTGTCTCTGTCTCCAAACTCTTTCCTACCCTGCTCTGGAATGCATGGAAATCTGAACTGGCCACCATGTTTTTCTAGAGTTGGCTTCGGGAACGTTCACCCAATAGAATGTTTCAGAAAAGACCTTCTAAGATTCTAACATTCTAATTCTAAATTCTACGTTTTAAACAGCCGACTTATGAACAGATATGATTTTAGTACGTCGCCGTCATTGAAGGTGCGTGGGGACAGTGCCACATGATCTGTTTCCAGGTAGCCTGCTCCAAGGTTAGGTGATAGGTGAAATTCATGGTTCACGACTTGTTACACGATATACATATATGCAACTATCCTTCCACTAATATGTGAAGCCTTGAGACAAAAAATACCATTCCAAATCAAATCAAATCAAATGTTATTTGTCACATGCGCCAAATACAACAGGTGTAGTAGACCTTACAGTGAAATGCTTACTGATAAGCCCTTAACCAGCAATGTAGTTTTAATAAAAATATGTTAAAAAAATAATGAAATAAAACAAACAAATATTTGAACATCAGCAGTAAAATAACAATAGCGAGGCTATATATAGGGGGTACCGGTACAGAGTCAATGTGTGGGGGCACTGGTTAGTCGAGGAACTGTTGAGGAGCGCAGATAGCCTAGTGGTTAGAGCGTTGGGCCAGTAACCGAAATGTTGATAGATTGAATCCCTGAGCGGACAAGGTAATTAACCTGTCATTCTGCCCCTGAACAAGGCAGTTAACCCACTGTTCCTATGCCGTCATTGTAAATAAGAATTTGATCTTATAATGGACTTGCCAGGTTAAATAAAAAATAAATGAAATGAGCTGTTGTAATCCACTGCTCACTGGAGGACGTTAACCAACAGATACATTTAATTCATGTCTATTAGACACTGACATTGTCATGTTGAAATAAAGGGTGTAAATCAACGTAGGTTAGACTCAAAGCACACCAAAAACCCATGTCTCCAGAAATGTTTTTTTTTTTGGGGATACTGATCTCTGAGACATTTACTGTAGGAATGAGTGTCAGCTTACATTTTGTTTTTACGTGTCCATCCTACTGTCCCAGAGCTCTACTTCCCAACTGCCTCATTAACTGTTCATTTATCACGTATTACATCCGCACCGCATCATCGACTCACACAAAATTATTCCGCTGCTCGGTCGGTCACTACATATTTTAGTCTGAGACTGAAGTCCTTGGTGGCGATGAGGGGCAAGAGGAACGTTGTTCAAAATAAAGTCATCAGCGATTGGATTGTGTCTCTGACCAATCAGAGAATCAAAAAGCAATGACGAATTTTAAAAACAACGCTTTTCCTGCGTGTATTCTGGCTCTGGCTCAACCCCATCGGTTTCTTGACCAATCAGAAGGCCCCTAAAAATGTGTTCGCAATTCGGTGAAAGGTCGGGGAGGTACTCGGATCCAGACTCATTGCAGTAGAAGCAACAAACCTCCATGGGAATGGCTTAGCGTTTGGCTGGAGCAAGGCGTTTGGGTAGCCAGGCAAGAACTGAGTATTCTGGAACTCAAAAGGAGAAAGTTCCATGATCCTGTGAAGTTCCTTCCCCTCAGCCCTTCCCTTTATGACTGACAACCTGAGGTCAAAGGGCTTAATAATAAAAAAACATTTAAAGCCTTTAAAGTCCAAGCCATCTGTTTTGTATGGAAACCAATAGGTAATGTGTGTGTTTATCAGTTTAATGGTAGAGATGACTCCAGCAGGGTTTTATACTAATATTACGACAGCTCTTCCTGTTAAAGTGACAAAAAATGTAACTTCCTCTATCCTGCTAGCGTGTGTGTGTACTTCTCCCCTGCTATTGAGATGGTCTTCCAGATGTTTCATTTTTATTCAATCACATCGGCGTCTTCAAAAAGACCTTTATGGCTCTGAGAGTGTTGTTAAATATCCAGGAGGCACAAAAAGGAATTCTGCCTTCAAGACTAACCTTATTTGTTAAGCAGGGAGTTCCACACACACGGAAAGACACACAAAAGCAAGCAAGCAACCACGCATGTGAACGGATTTACACAGTCTCATACACACACACATAAACACACATATTAAGGGAATAGGGTGCCATTTGGAACGTGGCCATGATGACTTTACTACAGCTGTGCTTGTTTACTAGCCTTACATGTTCCAAACCCTCTAATTATAACATGCACTTCAATCATATACGAGAGAGATTTAACTGCATTTGCTTATGTGTGTCCCAAATGGAACCCTATTCTCCACCTAGTGCACTTATTTTGACCAGATCTGTATGTGTCCTGGTCTAAAGTAGTGCACTATATAGGGAATAGGGTGTCATTTGGGACACATCAGCCACTATGGCTACATTAGGAAATGGTGTACTTCTACTATTTTGTAATAAATTCCAAAGCTTTTAATTAGTATTTCTCATTAGATCTATGCTCAATTACTGAGTAGAGAATGCTGAATAACTAACAGCATGTTCATCAGCAAAGTCTAGAATCTGATATCCTTTTGTTTACAACTCAACAGCAATGCCGTCCTGGCTGAAATATAGAGCGTTATAAACAGAGGAAAAGTATAGTACAGTGTATGTTACACACCTTAAGAAATTTTAATAATTCATTGTATTTACAGTATATAGCGTTCTTTTTTCAGATGCTCAAAGTGCTTTACTGTTCACAGTAAGGGGGGGGGGGGGGGGGGGGGCACACCTCTTCCCCAAACAATGTGTAGCACCATGGGTATCCATGGGTGATGCCATGGATATTGTTCTATCATAGTCCAGACCTGAGTTTAAATACAATTTATAATCTTTTCAAATACTTTATCTGTGCTTGACTGAGAATGCAATGGAACAGATGTAAAAGTTGCAAAAGAGCAACTGCAATCCCTACCCATCTGGCTCTACAGGCAGGGTAAAGTAATCCCTACCCATCTGGCTCTCCAGGCAGGGAAAAGTAATCCCTACCCACCTGGCTCTCCAGGCAGGGTAAAGTAATCCCTATCCATCTGGCTCTCCAGGCAGGGTAAAGTAATCCCTACCCATCTGGCTCTCCAGGCAGGGAAAAGTAATCCCTACCCACCTGGCTCTCCAGGCAGGGTAAAGTAATCCCTACCCATCTGGCTCTCCTGGCAGGGTAAAGTAATCCCTACCCACCTGGCTCTCCAGGCAGGGTAAAGTAATCCCTACCCATCTGGATCTCCAGGCAGGGTAAAGTAATCCCTACCCATCTGGCTCTCCAGGCAGGGAAAAGTAATCCCTACCCACCTGGCTCTCCAGGCAGGGTAAAGTAATCCCTACCCATCTGGATCTCCAGGCAGGGTAAAGTAATCCCTACCCATCTGGATCTCCAGGCAGGGTAAAGTAATCCCTACCCACCTGGCTCTACAGGCAGGTTAAAGTAATCCCTACCCACCTGGCTCTCCAGGCAGGGTAAAGTAATCCCTACCCATCTGGATCTCCAGGCAGGGTAAAGTATTCCCTACCCATCTGGCTCTCCAGGCAGGGTAAAGTAATCCCTACCCATCTGGCTCTCCAGGCAGGGAAAAGTAATCCCTACCCACCTGGCTCTCCAGGCAGGGTAAAGTAATCCCTACCCATCTGGATCTTCAGGCAGGGTAAAGTAATCCCTACCCGCCTGGCTCTCCAGGCAGGGTAAAGTAATCCCTACCCACCTGGCTCTACAGGCAGGTTAAAGTAATCCCTACCTGCCTGGCTCTCCAGGCAGGGTAAAGTAATCCCTACCCATCTGGATCTCCAGGCAGGGTAAAGTAATCCCTACCCACCTGGATCTCCAGGCAGGGTAAAGTATTCCCTACCCATCTGGATCTCCAGGCAGGGTAAAGTAATCCCTACCCATCTGGATCTCCAGGCAGGGTAAAGTAATCCCTACCCACCTGGCTCTCCAGGCAGGGTAAAGTAATCCCTACCCACCTGGCTCTCCAGGCAGGGTAAAGTAATCCCTACCCATCTGGCTCTCCAGGCAGGTTAAAGTAATCCCTACCCATCTGGATCTCCAGGCAGGGTAAAGTAATCCCTACCCATCTGGCTCTCCAGGCAGGGTAAAGTAGACACTCAAAGTATTAGAAACCAGGTCTATGTCTAGTCTAGTCTATTAGAACATAAAGCTAATTTATTTCGTCTAAAGCAGAAAAATACATATATGCTTCCACTTCCCCTGTAACATTGGCTAATGTAACTCTGTGCAGAGGCTAATGTAACACTGTGGCATGGATAATGTAACTCTGTGACATGTCTAATGTAACACTGTGCAGAGGCTAATGTAACACTGTGCAGAGGCTAATGTAACTCTGTGCAGAGGCTAATGTAACTCTGTGCAGAGGCTAATGTAACTCTGTGCAGAGGCTAATGTAACTCTGTGCAGAGGCTAATGTAACTCTGTGCAGAGGCTAATGTAACTCTGTGCAGAGGCTAATGTAACTCTGTGCAGAGGCTAATGTAACTCTGTGCAGAGGCTAATGTAACTCTGTGCAGAGGCTAATGTAACTCTGTGCAGAGGCTAATGTAACTCTGTGCAGAGGCTAATGTAACACTGTGGCATGGATAATGTAACACTGTGGCATGGATAATGAAATACTGTGACATGGATACTGAAATACAGTGACATGGATTCTGAAATACAGTGACATGGATACTGAAACACTGTGACATGGATACTGAAATACTGTGACATGGATAATGAAACACTGTGACATGGATACTGAAACACTGTGACATGGATACTGAAACACTGTGACATGGATACTGAAACACTGTGACATGGATACTGAAACACTGTGACATGGATACTGAAATACAGTGACATGGATACTGAAACACTGTGACATGGATACTGAAACACTGTGACATGGATACTGAAATACAGTGACATGGATACTGAAACACTGTGACATGGATACTGAAATACTGTGACATGGATAATGAAACACTGTGACATGGATACTGAAATAAAGTGACATGGATAATGAAATACTGTGACATGGATAATGAAATACAGTGACATGGATACTGAAATACTGTGACATGGATAGTGAAATACTATGACATGGATACTGAAATACAGTGACATGGATAGTGAAATACTGTGATATGGATAATGAAATACTGTGACACGGATAATAAAATACTGTGACATGGATAATGGAACACTATGGCATGCTAACATGGCAGCTGTGGTCACACTGTTATTTTAAACAAATTAACTATCCACGCCTCATCTCTGTACTAAATAGCATGGGTTGATCCAATTTTACAGTCTGCTGAGAAAGAGGATATTGGTATTAATTAAGAACCAGGTCCCTTGTGTGTGTGTGTGTGTGTGTGTGTGTGTGTGTGTGTGTGTGTGTGTGTGTGTGTGTGTGTGTGTGTGTGTGTGTGTGTGTGTGTGTGTGTGTGCATGCGTGTGTGTGTGTGTGCAGTACCATTAAAAAGTTTGGACACACCTACTCATTCAAGGGTTTTTCTATATTTTTTTATATTTTCTACATTGTAGAATAATATTGAAGACATCAAAACTGTGAAATAACACCTATGGAATCATGTAGTAACCAAAGTGTCAAACAAATCAAAACATATTTTATATTCGAGATTCTTCAAAATAGACACCCTTTACCTTGATGACTGCTTTGTATACTCTTGGCATTCTCTCAACCAGCTTCATGATGTAGTCACCTGGATTGCATTTCAATTAACAGGTGAGCCTTGTTAAAAGTTAATTTGTGGAATTTCATTCCTTCTTAATGCGTTTGAGCCAATCAGTTGTATTATGACAAAGTATTCGGTGGTATACAGAAGATAGCCCTATTTGGTAAAAGGCCAAGTCTATAATATGGCAAGAACAGCTCAAATAAGCAAAGAGAAATGACAGTCAATCAGTACTTTAAGACATGAAGGTCAGTCAATCTGGAAAATATCATGAACTTTGAAAGTTTCTTCAAGTGCAGTCGCAAAAACCATCAAGCGCTATGATGAAACTGGCTCTCATGAGAACCGCCACAGGAAAGGAAGACCCAGAATTACCTCGGCTGCAGAGGATAAGTTCATTAGAGTTAATTGCATCTTAGCTTGCAACCCAAATAAATAGTGACAGACAAGTAACAGACACATCTCAACATCAACTTTTCAGAGGAAACTGCATGAATCAGGTCTTCATGGTCAAATTGCTGCAAAGAAACCCCTACTAAAGGACACCAATAGGAAGTAGAGACTTGCTAGGGACAGGGAAACACAAGCAATGGACATTAGACCGGTGGAAATCTATCCTTTGGTCTGATGAGTCCAAATTAGACATGTTGGGTTCCAACCACTGTGTATTTGTGAAACGCAGAGTTGGTGAACAGATGATCTCTGCATCTGTGGTTCCCGCCGTGAAGCATGGAGGAGGATGTGTGATGTTGTGTGGGTTCTTTTCTGGTGACACAGTTGGTGATTTATTTAGAATTCAAGGCACACTTAACAAGAATGGTTAACACAGCATTCTGCTGCGATACACCATCCCATGTGGTTTGCGCCTAGTAAGACTATCATTTGTTTTTCAATAGGACAATGACCAAAAACAACTCCAGGCTGTGTAAGGGCTTTTTGACCAAGAAGGAGAGTGATGGAGTGTTGCATCAGATGACCTGGCCTCCACAATCACCTGACCTCAACCCAGTTGAGATGGTTTGGGATGACTTGAACCGCAGAGTGAAGATCTTTACTATTATTCGACAATGTAGAAAACAGAAAAACCCTTGAATGAGTAGGTGTGTCCAAACTTTTGACTGGTACCGTATATATACACTGCTCAAAAAATAAAGGGAACACTTAAACAACACAATGTAACTCCAAGTCAATCACACTTCTGTGAAATCAAACTGTCCACTTAGGAGCAACACTGATTGACAATACATTTCACATGCTGTTGTGCAAATGGAATAGACAACAGGTGGAAATTATAGGCAATTAGCAATACACCTCCAATAAAGGAGTGGTTCTGCAGGTGGTGACCACAGACCACTTCTCAGTTCCAATGCTTCCTGGCTGATGTTTTGGTAATTTTTGAATGCTGGCGGTGCTTTCACTCTAGTGGTAGCATGAGATGGAGTCTACAACCCACACAAGTGGCTCAGGTAGTGCAGCTCATCCAGGATGGCACATCAATGCGAGCTGTGGCAAGAAGGTTTGCTGTGTCTGTCAGCATAGTGTCCAGAGCATGGAGGCGCCACCAGGAGACAGGCCAGTACATCAGGAGATGTGGAGGAGGCCGTAGGAGGGCAACAACCCAGCAGCAGGACCGCTACCTCCGCCTTTGTGCAAGGAGGAGCAGGAGGAGCACTGCCAGAGCCCTGCAAAATGACCTCCAGCAGTCCACAAATGTGCATGTGTCTGCTCAAACGGTCAGAAACAGACTCCATGAGGGTGGTATGAGGGCCCGACGTCCACAAGTGGGGGTTGTGCTTACAGCCCAACACCGTGCAGGACGTTTGGCATTTACCAGAGAACACCAAGATTGGCAAATTCGCCACACTCTTCACAGATGAAAGCAGGTTCACACTGAGCACATGTGACAGACGTGACAGAGTCTGGAGAACGTTCTGCTGCCTGCAACATCCTCCAGCATGACCGGTTTGGTGGTGGGTCAGTCATGGTGTGGGGTGACATTTCTTTGGGGGGCCGCACAGCCCTCCATGTGCTCGCCAGAGGTAGCCTGACTGCCATTAGGTACGGAGATGAGATCCTCAGACCCCTTGTGAGACCATATGCTGGTGCGGGTTTCCCTGGGTTCCTCCTAATGCAAGACAATGCTAGACCTCATGTGGCTGGAGTGTGTCAGCAGTTCCTGCAAGAGGAAGGCATTGATGCTATGGACTGGCCCGCCCGTTCCCCAGACCAGAATCCAATTGAGCACATCTGGGACATCATGTCTCGCTCCATCCACCAACGCCACGTTGCACCACAGACTGTCCAAGAGTTGGCGGATGCTTTAGTCCAGGTGTGGGAGGAGATCCCTCAGGAGACCATCCGCCACCTTATCAGGAGCATGCCCAGGCATTGTAGGGAGGTCATACAGGCACGTGGAGGCCACACACACTACCGAGACTCATTTTGACTTGTTTTAAGGACATTACATCAAAGTTGGATTAGCCTGTAGTGTGGTTTTCCACTTTAATTTTGAGTGTGACTCCAAATCCAGACCTCCATGGGTTGATAAATTAGATTTCCATTGATAATTTCTGTGTGATTTTGTTGTCAGCACATTCAACCATGTAAAGAAAAAAGTATTTAATAACAATATTTCATTCATTCAGATCTAGGATGTGTTATTTTTGTGTTCCCTTTATTTTTTTGAGCAGTGTATATTTTTAAAGATTTCAACATCTGTAGTATGCTCGACTATGCCACCTCCTCTGTGAAGATTTGTTATTTTCCCCAGTGTTGATGCTTGTTTTAACCAAGGTAAACTTCATGTGGGATGATGACTTTCTTAAACATTATTCTTTGGATAGATTTGGGAAGTCATTTCATTATTTGAATTCTTTGTCCATTATGAGTGACATAACTTAACCAAATTTTCTATCTGCCCAGTGAAGATCCCATCTGTAATGAAAATGGGAAGTGATATAACAAAACGAACAATTCATTATGAACCATCCCTCTTTTCTAAAATACAATTACTTATCCAGCCCTGTCATCTGAATTACCTGACATTTTGTTTTGGCCTGCAGCAAATTACAGTGTGTGGGTGTGTGTGTGGGTGTGTGTGTGTGTGTGTGTGCGTGCGTGCGTGTGTGCGTGCGTGCGTGCGTGTTTGTGTGTGTGTGTGCGTGCGTGTGTGTGTGTCTAGCCAACACCAGCTTATTATGATGCTTCAAATGAGTTATCCTTTGATTGCCCTTCGTCTGCATCTGAATTGATCGTTTGTTTTGATCCATACAGAGACTCTTCATTAACTGTTAAGATGAGGTGTTCCTGTTGAGATGAGAGACAACAGCACAAAGAATATTTGCAACCTGAAGACACTACAATAGTTATTTTAAAATGGTTTATATAGCATCCCTGGCTGTCTTTAGGCATATACCAAGGGTCATTTTAAAATGGTTTATATAGCACCCCTGGCTGTCTTTAGGCATATACCAAGGGTCATTTTAAAATGGTTTATATAGCATCCCTGGCTGTCTTTAGGCATATACCAAGGGCGGACCCCCTTTCCCGGATCCGGGATCATCCTCATCAGAAAAGCTGACTAGCATAGCCTAGCCTAGCGCCACAGGGATATCATATAATATAATTTCATGAAATCACAAGTCCAATACAGCAAATGAAAGATAAACATCTTGTGAATCCAGCCAACATTTCCGATTTTTAAAATGTTTTACAGCGAAAACACAATATATATTTATGTTAGCTCACCACAATAGCCAAACACACAATGCCATTTTTTCACTGCAAAGATAGCTTTCACAAAACCAACAAATAGAGATAAAATGAATCACTAATCACTAACCAGCTTTAGAACAAATAGAAGTGTAAAACAGTGGTTCAAGGAAGAAATCAAAACCAATATTAAATTGTACAACATCACGCACCTTATGACATCATGTTATACAATAAATTAATGTTTTGTTCGAAAATGTGCATATTTATAGGTATAAATCGTAGTTTTACATTGCAGCCATAGTCACAAATGGCACCAAAACAGCCAGAATAATTACAGAGAGCAACGTGAAATATATAAATACTCATCATAGAACTTTTATGAAAAATACATGTTGTACAGCAAATGAAAGATAAACATCTTGTGAATCCAGCCAATATTTCCGATTTTTTAAGTGTTTTACAGCGAAAACATAACATATATTTATGTTAGCTCACCACAATAGCCCAAAACACAACGCCATTTTTTCACCGCAAAGATAGCTTTCACAAAACCCACAAATAGAGATAAAAATGATCACTAACCTTTGAACAACTTCATCAGATCACAGTCTTATAACATCATGTTATACAATAAATTTATGTTTTGTTCGAAGATGTGCATATTTATAGCTACAAATCCTGGTTTTACATTGGTGCCATGATCATAAATGGCACCAAAACAGCCCGAATAATTACAGAGAGCAACGTGAAATACATAAATACTCATCATAAAACATTTATGAAAAATACATGTTGGGAAAATAAATAAAGATACACTGGTTCTTAATGCAACCGCTGTGTTAGATTTAAAAAAAAATACTTTAGTAAAAAGCACAGCATGCAATAATCTGAGACAGCGCTCAGCCATTCTCCGCCATGTTGGAGTCAACATATTCAACAAAAATACGAAATAACATCATAAATATTCTCTTACCTTTGATGATCTTCCATCAGAATGCAGTGCAAGGAGTCCTAGTTCCACAATAAATTGTTGTTTTGTTTTAGAATGTCTATTTCTTCTGTCGAATTAGCAACTTTGGCTAGCATAATGGTGCTCACGTGTCCGTGAACGTTTTGCGCATGGAACGAAAAATTCCAAAAGTCATAATAAAAGTAGAATAAACTGGTCAAACTCAGTTGAAAATCCATCTTTATGATATTTTTCTCATATGTATCCAATAACGTCCACGACGGAGCATTTCTTCGTGTATACCTAACGCATTGCAGAAAATTATATGGTGCTCCCAGGTGCGCAGCAAAATACTGCCAATATGGCTGACGTGTCACTCCAAAAGCTCTCATTCGGTCCCACATCAGGCCAGACACCTCATTCAACATTCTACTGCCTGTTGACATCTAGTGGAAGGCGAATGAAGTGCATAAATATCCATAAATACAAGGCAATTGAATAGGGGAGGCCTGTCAGAGAGACCCATTTTTCACTTCCTGTTTGGAACTTTGCCTGCCAAATGAGTTCTGTTTTACTCACAGATATAATTCAAACAGTTTTATAAACTTGTGTTTTCTATCCAATAGTAATAATAATATGCATATCATATGATCTAGAACAGAGTACGAGGCCATTTAATTTGGGCACTATTTTTTCCCAAAGTGGAAATGGCTATTAAGAAGAAGTTAAAAATGGTTTATATAGCATCCCTGGCTGTCTTTAGGCACATACCAATAGTTGTAATAGTCTTATCATGAAAACAACTAAATAGCTAATCCTAATCAATGCATCACAATGAATCAATGTAACACAGCATTTTAATCATGAACAGATATATAAAAAAACTTCACCTATGGGTGTTAAGATTTAAAGTTAAAAACAACAATGAACCATTATCTGTTGGACTGGCTAATAACAGGATGCTGTCTGTCAGTGGTGTTTCCTGAAACGCACCTCAACTTGCCTGTGAGGGGACGGGACAGACCAGAGAGAGAGAGAGAGAGGGAGAGAGAGAGAGAGAGAGAGAGGAAGATCTTCTGCACAGATTCTGTCAGAACTGGGCCCTGAGGGTAAATCTCAGTAAGACAAAAATAATGGTGTTCCAAAAAAGGTCCAGTTGCCAGGACCACAAATACAAATTGCATCTAGACAAAGTTGCCTTTTATGTTGCCAAAATGCCTTTTATGCTCGCTTCGAGGCAAGCAACAGTGAAGCATGCACGAGAGCACCAGCTGTTCTTGATTACTGTATGATAACGCTCTCGGTAGCCAATGTGAGCAAGACCTTTAATAACTTCTTATGGCTGAGATCCCGCTAACGGGATCGATATGACAACAACCAATGAAAGTGCAGGGTGCCAAATTCAAACAACAGAAATCTCATAATTAAAATTCCTCAAACATACAAGAATTTTACAACATTTTAAAGATACACTACTTGTTAATCCCACCTCAGCGTCCGATTTCAAATAGGCTTTACGACGAAAGCATCACAAACAATTATGTTAGGTCAGCGCCAAGTCACAGAAAAACACAGCCATTTTTCCAGCCAAAGAGAGGAGTCACAAAAAGCAGAAATAGAGATAAAATTAACTTCTTATGGCTGCAGGGCCAGCATTGAGTAGCATGAATTGTGGCCTCCCGGGTGGCGCAGTGGTCTAGGGCTGCGCCACCAGAGTCTCTGGGTTCGCGCCCAGGCTGGGCTGGGTTCGCGCCCAGGCTCTGTCGCAGCCGGCCGCAACCGGGAGGTCCGTGGGGCGATGCACAATTGGCATAGCGTCGTCCGGGTTAGGGAGGGTTTGGCCGGTAGGGATATCCTTGTCTCAGTATGTAAAATGTAATGAAATGTAAAAAATGTAATAAAATGTATGCACTCTAATGTAAGTCGCTCTGGATAAGAGCGTCTGCTAAATGACTAAAATATAAAATGTAAATGAATGAATGGTGCACAGAGGTGCCCATATTAAACTGCCTGCTCCTCAGTCCCAGTTGCTAATATATGCGTAGTATTATTCGTATTGGATAGAAAACACTCCTGTTTGAATGAAGTCTGTGAGTATAACATAACTCATATGGCAGGCAAAAGCCTTTGAAAAAATCCAAAAAGGAACTGGGAATTTTGAGGTTGGTCGATTTTCAACACAACCCCTACAGAAGACACAGTGGGATATGGATGAGTTTGCACTTCCTACGGCTTCCACTAGATGTCAACAGTCTGTAGAACCTTGTCTGATGCCTCTACTGTGTAGTTCACATGAGAGGGAGCTCTGTTCCATCGCACATCTGAAGTCATGGTAATTCTCCGGTTGGAACGTTACTGAAGAGTTATGTTAAGAACATTTTAAAGATTGATTCAATACATCGTTTGACATGTTTCTACTGACTGTTACTGAACTTTTTGACATTTTGTCAGCTTTTAGTGAACGCGCTTTGTGACTTTGGATTTGTTTACCAAACACGCTAACAAAAATAGCTATTTGGACATAAATGATGGACATTACTGAACAAAACAAACATTTCTCGTGGAAGTGGGAGTCCTGGGAGTGCATTCCGACAAAGATCAGCAAAGGTAAGTAAAGATTTATAATGCTTTTTATTCGTTTTGTTGACTGCACAATTTGACGGGTAACTGTATGGCTTCCTTTTGTGGCTGAACGCTGTTCTCAGATTATTGAATATTGTGTTTTGCGTAAAGCTTTTTGAAATCTGACACAGCGTTTGCATTAAGAACAAGTGTATATTGAATTCTATGTAAAACATGTATCTTTCATCAAAGTTTATGATGAGTATTTATGTTATTTGACTCTCTGTGGCTCTCTGCAATTTCTCTGGATATTTTGGAGGCATTTCTGAACATGGCGCAAATGTAAACTGAGGTTTTTGGATATAAATATGAGCTTTATCGAACAAAACATATATGTATTGTGCAACATGAATCCTATGAGTGTCATCTGATGAAGAGCATCAGCTTGATGCCCTCAATCTCTAACAAATGATCAATGAACCCACCAGGTACAACCGCAAATCCGTAAACACGGGCACCCTCATAGATATCATCCTAGCCAACTTGCCCTATCTGGCCCTAAATAGAAACTACACAGTGGCAGAATACCTGAACACTTTTTCTGACAGAAAATGAAGGAAAGCTTTGACTATGTACAGAATCAGTGAGCATAGCCTTGCTATTGAGAAAGGCTGCCATAGGCAGACATGGCTCTCAAGAGAAGACATGCTATGGAACACCATTATTTTTGTCTTACTGAGATTTACTGTCAGGGCCCAGTTCTGACAGGATCTGTGCAGAAGCTCTAGGTGCTGCTGTAGAACCTCCTTGGTTGGGGACAGAAGAACCAGATCATCAGTACACATTTGACCTCAGATTCTAGTAGGGTGTGGCCGTGAACTGCAGACTGTTCTAGTGCCCTCACCAATTGTTTGATATCTATCTCACCCCACCGCCTTGTGGATAGAAATGTGTGTGTTTTTTGTCATTTTTGACAGCACATTTGTTGTTTGTTTACATGGATTTTCTCTCTCTATATTTGTTATTTATTTAACCTTTATTTAACTATTCAAGTCGGTTAAGATCAAGTTCATATTTACAACTATGGCCTAGGAAGAGTTGGTTAACTGACCAAACCCAGACGACGCTGGGCTAATTGTGCACCGCCCTATGGGACTCCCAATCACGGCCAAATGTGATACAGCCTGGATTTGAACCATGGACTGTAGTGACGCCCCTTGCACTAAGATGCAGTGCCTTAGACCGCTGTGCCACACAGGAGCAAAACAATGTTGTATGATTTCTCCCAAACTCCATTTTCCATCAATTTGTATCGCAGACCCTCATGCCAAATTGAGGCTTTTTTGAAATCAACAGAGCATGAGAAGACTTTGCCTTTGTTTTGGTTTGTTTGTTTGTCAATTAGGGTGTGTAGGGTGAAAACGTGGTCGGTCGCATGGTAATTTGATAAAAAGCCAATTTGACATTTGCTCAGTACAATGTTTTCACTGAGGAAATGTACAAGTCTGCTGTTAATGATAATGCATATGATTTTCCCAAAGTTGCTGTTGACTCATATCCTACAGTAGTTATTGGGGTGAAATGTTTCTGCACTTTTGTGGATTGGGGTGATCAGTCCTTGGTTCCAAATATTGGGGAAGATGCCAGAGCTAAGGATGATGTTAAAGAGTTTAAGTATAGCCAATTGGAATTTGTGGTCTGTATATTGTGTCATTTCATTGAGGATACCATCAACACCATCAACCCCACATGCCTTTTTGGAATGGAGGGTTTTTATTTTGTCCTGTAGTTCATTCAATTAAATTGGAGAATCCAGTGGGTTCTGGTAGTCTTTAATAGTTGATTCTAAGATTTGTATTTGATCATGTTTATGTTTTTTCTGGTTTGTTCTTTGTTATAGTGCAAAAAAAGATTGGAGACGTTTTGGATAGATAACTCTTCATGTTGTTGTTTGTTTAGTGTTTTCCAATTCTCCTTTCATCCCTCCTCCCTATCTCCACCCCCAAAAGGATCAAAACACCAAACACACTCTCTTCCTTCCTTCTACCCTCCTCACCATCTCCGCCCCCAAAAGGATCAAAACACCAGACAGGCAGGTAGCCTCCATCTTTGTTTTGGTTCTCATGTTGATAAAGATGTATCAACTGTGTCTGGTTGGCTGAAAATATTTGTCTGAGGGGCAACAACAGGCAGGAGAGACAGGGCGGCAGGGTGCAGGAGGGCCCAAGGGGATGGGGTAAGAGGGGCGAGGGGCCAGTGAGGGGCTGAGGGGCACAGATCCCCTTTATTCCCCCCCCCCCCCCCCCCCCCCCCCCCCCCCCCCTGTGGGATACCTTTGTGGTATCGGGGCAGGTTTAGGATTCCGCTCACATTCCTCCCCTCTAAGGAAGGTCAGGACACAGATTGGTAGACATGTTGGCATTATGGATTTAAAGGACAGAAAGTGGTTCAGCTACAGTAGGAGAGAGAGAGAGAGAGAGAGAGAGAGAGAGAGAGAGAGAGAGAGAGAGAGAGAGAGAGAGAGAGAGAGAGAGATAGTTTATGTGTGTGTGGAAGTGGAAGATAGTAGAAAAGAGGAATAAAGGAAAACCCTGCGGATTAGAGAGAGTACATATCTGTATCTGTGTGCCTTAGTGGTCAGGTGGAAGATATTAAAGGCAAGGTAACCATGGAAATCATTGAATAGCAACAACACCCTAAACTTTTTATAAACACAGGCCTCAAACTTTAAGAGTTCACAAGTTTCTTTACGAGACCTACATATCTTTCATAACGGTGGCAACCCTGCTGTAAACTTCCTCTGCTTTCAGTAGTACCAACAAAAGAATACAATAACATTTAGTTAATGATCACCACCAGCCATGCAAATATATGATTCATTTGATATTCTGATGATTTTTGTTTGTTTATGCTCACCACATATCCCTGGGGCTCTGAGTTATGCTGCTGCATTCTGCACACTGGTTTGGAAATGAGGGAGAGAGAGGGAAACGGAGAGAGAGAGAGAGAGAGAGAGAGAGAGAGAGAGAGAGAGAGAGAGAGAGAGAGAGAGAGAGAGAGAGAGAGAGAGAGAGAGAGAAATGGAGAGAGAGAAACGGAGAGAGAGAGAGGGAAACGGAGAGAGAGAGAGAGGGAAAGGGAGAGAGAGAGAGGGGGAAAGGGAGAGAGAGAGAGGGGGAAAGGGAGAGAGAGAGAGGGGGAAAGGGAGAGAGAGAGAGAGGGAAAAGGAGAGAGTGCAAACAAGAGAGATAGGGAGAGGGAATGAGAGAGAGGGGGAAAGAGAGAGAGAGAGAGAGATGGGGAATGAGAGGGGGAACGAGAGGGGAAATGGGGGATGAGAGAGAACGAGAGGGAAGAAGAGGGAATGAGAGGGAAAGGAAGCGAGAGGGAACGAGAGTGAGAATGAGAGGCAAAGGAAGTGAGAGGGAACGAGAGTGAGAATGAGAGAGAGGGGGAACGAGAGGGAACGAGAGTGAGAATGAGAGAGAGGGGGAACGAGAGGGAACGAGAGAGAGAGAGAGAGAGAGAGAACAACAGAGAGAGAGAGAGGGAAAGAGGCAGCAACATGCAGCAGGAGGGGAGGCTCCGTCTGGTAATAAGAGGGGAAGCTCACCCTGGTAATAAGAGAGGAGGCTCCGTCTGGTAATACGAGGAGAGGCTCACCCTGGTAATAAGAGAGGAGGATCAGTCTGGTAATAAAAGAAGAGGCTCCGTCTGGTCATAAGAGTGGAGGCTCCGTCTGGTAATAAGAGAGGAGGCTCCGTCTGGTAATAAGAGAGGAGGCTCCGTCTGGTAATAAGAGAGGAGGCTCACCCTGGTAATAAGAGAGGAGGCTCCGTCTGGTAATACGAGGAGAGGCTCACCCTGGTAATAAGAGGGGAGGCTCCGTCTGGTAATACGAGGAGAGGCTCACCCTGGTAATAAGAGAGGAGGCTCCGTCTGGTAATACAAGGAGAGGCTCACCCAGGTAATAAGAGGGGAGGCTCACCCTGGTAATAAGAGGGGGGGGGCTCACCCTGGTAATAAGAGAGGAGGATCAGTCTGGTAATAAGATAGGAGGCTCCGTCTGGTGATAAGAGTGGAGGCTCCGTCTGGTGATAAGAGTGGAGGCTCCGTCTGGTAATAAGAGAGGAGGCTCCGTCTGGTAATACAAGGAGAGGCTCACCCTGGTAATAAGAGGGGAGGCTCACCCTGGTAATAAGAGGGGAGGCTCACCCTGGTAATAAGAGAGGAGGCTCACCCTGGTAATAAGAGAGGAGGCTCACCGTGGTAATAAGAGAGGAGGATCAGTCTGGTACTAAGAGAGGAGGCTCACCCTGGTAATAAGAAGGAAAGGTTCACCCTGGTAATAAGAGAGGAGGCTCACCGTGGTAATAAGAGAGGAGGCTCACCCTGGTAATAAGAGAGGAGGCTCACCGTGGTAATAAGAGAGGAGGATCAGTCTGGTAATAAGAGAGGAGGATCAGTCTGGTAATAAGAGAGGAGGCTCACCCTGGTAATAAGAAGGAAAGGTTCACCCTGGTAATAAGAGGGGAGGCTCACCCTGGTAATAAGAGGGGAGGCTCACCCTGGTAATAAGAGGGGAGGCTCACCCTGGTAATAAGAGAGGAGGCTCACCCTGGTAATAAGAGAGGAGGCTCACCGTGGTAATAAGAGAGGAGGCTCACCCTGGTAATAAGAGAGGAGGCTCACCCTGGTAATAAGAGAGGAGGCTCACCCTGGTAATAAGAGAGGAGGCTCACCCTGGTAATAAGAGAGGAGGCTCACCCTGGTAATAAGAGAGGAGGCTCACCCTGGTAATAAGAGAGGAGGCTCACCGTGGTAATAAGAGAGGAGGATCAGTCTGGTACTAAGAGGGGAGGCTCACCCTGGTAATAAGAGGGGGGGTGCTCACCCTGGTAATAAGAGAGGAGGTTACTGTTTACATTTGAGTCATTTAGCTGCAGACGGTCATATCCAGAGCCACTGACATTAGTTTGGGGTGAATATAGAAGGAAAGGTTGCAGTGGTCACCACTGAAAAGGGCCATGGAAGCCAGAGCGGTAGTTCTGCTAATTACAGCTAGCTAGCTCTGTCTTTGTTGAGGCCATTTGATGGATAAGCCTTCCATTCATGTGAAAACCCAGGCATGACACATGATAGAGCAAAACACAGAAACCTACTCATGGCAACAAGCTGCAGGAGGAGAAGCTCACCTTAGTTATACTGAAGGCTGGCCCTGGTCCCTGGAAGACAGGAATGTGGTTCTGCTATTTACAACTAGCTAGCTCTGTCTTTGTACAGCTCTAAACTCCTGCACCCACATATTCCCCTGGTTGAGGTATGATTACACACCCCAACACCCACATATTCCCCTGGTTGAGGTTTGATTACACACCCCAACACCCACATATTCCCCTGGTTGAGGTTTGATTACACACCCCAACACCCCCATATTCCCCTGGTTGAGGTTTGATTACACACCTCAACACCCACATATTCCGCTGGTTGAGGTATGATTACACACCCCAACACCACATATTCCCCTGGTTGAGGTTTGATTACACACCTCAACACTCACATATTCCCCTGGTTGAGATCTTCATACAGGTTAGATTTGTTTTGTTCTCGTTGGTTCTGTGTAGCCTTCATTAAGCAGGTGATGTGGTGAGTGTAAGTTACTCACAGTGTCTTCTGGGATGGAACAGAAAAAGGTCAATGAGGTCTGTGGTGTGTCCCAGAGAGACGTATGAACCTAAAGGGTGTGTGTGTGTGTGTGTGTGTGTGTGTGTGTGTGTGTGTGTGTGTGTGTGTGTGTGTGTGTGTGTGTGTGTGTGTGTGTGTGTGTGTGTGTGCGTGCGCGTGTGCGCGCGTGCGTGTGCATGTGTGTGTGTGTCAGAGAGAGGTTTGAAGTCACTCACATGGTTAGTGTTCACCATGGGTCAGTCAAATACACTACCATTCAAAAGTTTGGGGTCACTTAGAAATGTCCTTGTTTTTGAAAGAAAAGACAATTTTTTGTCCATTAAAATAACATAAAATGTATCAAAAATACAGTGCAGACATTGTTAATGTTTTATGGAATATCTACATAGGCTGATTATAAGCAACCATCACTCCTGTGTTCCAATGGCACGTTGTGTTAGCTAATCCAAGTTTATATTTTTTAAAAGCTAATTGATCATTAGACAATGCTTTTTGCAATTATGTTAGCACAGCTGAAAACTGTTGTGCTGTTTAAAGACGCGATATTACTGACCTTTAGACTAGTTGAGTATCTGGAGCATCAGCATTTGTGGGTTCGATTACAGGCTCAACATGGCCAGAAACAAAGGACTTTCTTCTGAAACTAGTCAGTCTATTCTTGTTCTGAGAAATGAAGGCTATTCCATGCAATAAATTGCCAAGTAATTGAAGATCTCATACAAAGCTGTGTACCACTCCCTCCACAGAATAGCGCAAACTGGCTCTAACCAGAATAGAAAGAGGAGTGGGAAGCACTGGTGCACAACTGAGCAAGAGGACAAGTACATTAGAATGTTTAGTTTGAGAAACAGACACCTCACACTGACCGGGGCTACGCTTATAGAAAAAAGGGTTCTTCTGACTGTCTCTATTGGCAAACCCTTTTGGGTTCCATGTAGATCTCTCTGTTAAAAAGGGTTCTACATGGAACCTAAAAGCATTCTACCCGGAACCAAATGTGTTCTACTTGCAACCAAAATGGTTCTTCAAAGGGTTCGAAGTCGAAGAACCCTTTAAGGTTCTAGATAGCACCTTTTTAGATTCCAGCAAGGAGGTTAGTGTGTGTGTGTGTGTGTGTGTGTGCGTGCGTGCGTGCGTGTGTGCGTGTGTGCGTGTGTGTGTGTGCTGAAAAAAAATAGTAATGGGCTTATTTACTCTCTTAGTAAATATTACCCCCCAAAATAAAAATGCAGTTTTCTGTTTTTACTTATATTTCAATAACATACTTGTTCAAAAAGCCACATTTTGAAAATGTAAATGTAATATAATATACTGTGTATAATTCACTACATTTTCAAAATATTTCCTCTCAACTTTAGAATTATACGTTTTTGCAACAACTTGCCATGTGGGTCCATTTTTAGAGGAATGTGGGTACATCAACATTTGTAGACTTTTACACAATGTTATAAGCATGTTTGCAGAAAGAAAAGAATACTGAATTTCAAAGTTGACTGTTTTTCTAAGTTTACTGTATTTCTATATCAGTATTAAGCAGTTTGTTGTACTATAATGTGTAATGGATCATGATGAACGTATATCAAAACGTTCAAAATTGACGTTCAAGTGGAATGAGAACTGTCTTAAAGTCACTTAAAATGGCAGATAATAGAACATGAAGACAGTATCCAATCAAATGCGTCAAATTCAACAGGTGTATTAGTACACCTTACCACAAAATGCTTACTTACAAGCCCTTAACCAACATTGCAGATTTTTTTTTAAGTTCGAAAATACTTGCTACAAAAAAAAAGATACAATAAAATAACAAGGCTATATACAGGGGTACTGGTACCGAGTCAATGTGCAAGGGTACAGGTTAGTCAAGGTAATTGAGGTAATATGTACATGTAGGTAAGGAAAAGTGAGTATGCATAGATAATAAACAGCGAGTAGCAGCAGTGTAAAAAAGGGTGTCAACGGAAATAGTTAGGGTGTCCATTTGATTAACTGTTTAGGAGTCTGATGGCTTGGGGTAGGCGCTGTTAAGGAGCCTTTTGGACCTAGACTTGGCTCTTTGGTACCTCTTGCCGAGCAGCAGCAGGAAGAACAGTCTATGACTAGGGTGGCTGGAGTCTTTGACCATTTTTAGGGCCTTCCTCTGACCGTATGTTTTAGGGCCTTCCTCTAACATATTTTGCATACCTGTCCATTGATCGATCCACAGGAGGACGTAGGGTGTAGGGCCTAGGGGTCAATTTGGAATTCACAATACTCATTGACCAGAGAGTAAAATCTGGGTGAGAGAGTTCTCATGGGGGATGTTTCCATTGGGAATTTGGGTCAGGTCTTTACCGTGATGGTTAGCAAAGATAAAAACACATTTCTAAAGGAAAAAGGACAAGACAGTGACGTTGTATGTGAGGAATTTGTCAATGTCTTCAATTCAGTTATTGTTTAGGTGCATTGGTTCCCAAACTTTTATTTTATAGTCCCGTACCCGTTCAAACATTCAACCTCTAGCTGCGTACCCCCTCTATCAGGGTCAGCGCACTCTCAAATGTTGTGTTTTGCCATCGCTGTAAGCCTGCCACACACACACTATACGATACATTTATTAAACATAAGAATGAGTGTGAGTTTGTTACAACCTGGCTAGTGGCAAGTGACAAAGCGCTCTTATAGGACCAGGGCACAAATAATAATAATAATATGAGGGCACAAGGTGAGACCTAGATGCAGACACAGGAGGCAAATGGTTAAAGTCCAAGATGTTTATAAACAATCCAAAAGGGGTAGGCAAGAGAATGGTCGTGGACAGGCAGAAGGTCAAAACCAGTTCAGAGTTCCAGAGGTACAGAATGGCAGGCAGGCTTGAGGTCAGGGCAGGCAGAATGGCAGGCAGGCTTTAGGTCAGGGCAGGCAGAATGGTCAGGCAGGTGTGAATAGAATCCAAAAAAACAGGTAAAGGTCAAAACCGGGAGGACTAGTAAAAGAGAATAGAAAAGCAGAAGCACGGGGGGAAAAAACGCGCTGGTTGACTTGAACATACAAGACGAACTGGCACAGAGAGACAGGAAACACAGGGATAAATACACTGGGGAAAATAAGCGTCACCTGTAGAGGGTGGAGACAATCTTAAGGACAGGTGAAACAGATCAGGGCATGATCATTATTTAATCATTTTGCTCTTTACTTGCCCATCTTACATATAAAACCATTTTCCACACAGTCTGTGCCTGTATTTAGTTTTCATGCTAGTGAGGGCCGAGAAATCACTCTCACATAGGTACGTGGTTGCAAAGGGCATCAGTGTCTTAACAATTGATATGGTAGGAGAAAATACAAAGAGAAAACAACCAGAATTGTTTTTTTTGAGAGCCCAATGGAAAGTATAGGGAAATAATGAAATCTAGCTCCCAGTATGTAATTCCTATGGATTCCACAAGGTGTCAGCACTCTATGTTCAAGTTTTCAGGCTTGTTTCTTCCAAAACAAGTAAGAAATATGGGTTTTAGTACTGGGACACACCATTGGAAATTCGTGTTTGGGTGCGCGATAAAGACTAGACGCACCTGCTAATATCAGTTTCCTATTGAACATACTTCTTTCCGAATAAAATATTATAGTTTGATTACATTTTAGGGTATCCGAGGAGTCAATAATGTAGGAGTCTTTAACACAATAGATATGGTAGGAGACAATCCAAAGAAAAAACAACCAGTTTTTTTTATTTATTCTTGAGAGCCCATGCTCTTACAATTGAACGTATAGGGAAATAATTAAATCTAGCTCCCAGTATGCAATTCCAAGGACTTCCACTGGGTGTCAGTAGTCTTTGTTCCAGGTTTCAGTCTTGGTTCTTCCAAATGAGTAAGAAATAGGAGTTTTACTACAGGGACAAAGTCTTGGAAATGTGGATATACGCGCTCAATGAAGAGGACACGCACCTGCTAAAATTATTTTCCTATTGAACATACTTATTTCCTTCTGAAATATTATAGTTTAATTACATTTTAGGATATCTGCGGATTGGATTGAAACGTATTTTGACAAAATTTTGTGGTAGATTTTTGGATTCCTATCTTGGCATGTTGAACGAGTGGATTACTCAAGTCGATGGCGCCAACTAAACAGACTTTTTGGGATATAAAGAAGGATTTGATCTAACAAAACTAAACTACATGTTATAGCTGGGACCCTTTGGATGACAAAACAGAGGAAGATTTTCAAAAAGTAAGTGAATATTTAATCGCTATTTGTGAATTTCTGAAACCTGTGCCTGTGGAAAAATATTTTGATGTGGGGCACCGTCCTCAAACAATCGCATGGCATGCTTTCGCTGTAATGCCTACTGTAAATTGGACAGCGCAGTTAGATTAACAAGAATTTAAGCCTTCAACTGATATAAGACACTTATATGTACCTAAATGTTTAATATCCATAATTTGTATGATTATTTATTTGAACTGCACACCCTCCAGTTTCACCGGAAACCTAGCCTTAAGTTAATTGACACCCCCCATAAACATAACGGACATCAAATCAAACTTTATTTGTCACACTTACCGAATAAAACAAGTGTAGACGTACCATGAAACCAACAGTGCAGTTCAAGAAGAGTTAAGACAATATTTACCAAGTAGACTAAAATAAAAAGTAATAATAAAAAGTAACACAATATAATAACAATAACGAGGCTATATACAGGGGGCACAGGTACCGAGTCAGTGTGCGGGGGTAAGGTTAGTTTAGGTAATTTGTACATGTAGGTGGGGGTGAAGTGACTATGCATAGATAATAAACAGCAGTGTACAAATAGGGAGTGGGGGGGGTCAATGTAAATTGTCTGATGGCAATATTATTAATTGTTCAGCAGTATTATGGCTTGAGGTAAAAAGCTATTGAGGAGCCTTTTGGTCCTAGACTTGGCTCTCCGGTACCGCTTGTAGCAGAACAAACAGTCTACAACTTGGATGACTGGAGTCTCTGACAATTATGTGGGCTTTCCTCTGACAACACCTACTGTACAGGTCCTGGATGGCAGGAAGCTTGACTCCAGTGATGTACTGTCCGTTCGCACTACCCTCTGTAGCGCCTTACGGTCAGATGCCGAGCAGTTGCCATACTAGACGGTGATGCAACCGGTCAGGATGCTCTCGATGGTGCAGCTGTAGAACCTTTTGAGGATCTGAGGACCCATGCCAAATCTTTTCAGTCTCCTGAGGGGAAAATATTTTGTTGTGCCCTCTTCAAGACTGTCTTGGTATGTTTGGACCATGATAGTTCATTGGTAATGTGGACACCAAGGAACTTGAAACTCTCGACCTGCTCCACTGCAGCCCCGTTGATGTTTAATGGGGGCCTGTTTGGACAGCCTTTTCCTGTAGTCCACGATCAGCTCCTTAGTCTCACTCACATTGAGGTAGAGGTTGTCCTGGCACCACACTGCCAGTTCTTTGACCTCCTCCCTATAAGCCGTTGAGTCGACCCTGTTGTGTCATCAGAAAACATAATGATAGTGTTGGAATCGTGTTTGGCCACGCAGTCTTGGGTGAACAGGGAATACCGAAGGGGACTAAGTACACACCCCTGAGGGGCCCCAGTGTTTAAGATCATGACATGTTGTTGCCTACTCTTACCACCTGGGGGAGGCCCGTCAGGAAGTCCAGGATCCAATGGCAGAGGGAGGTGTTTCGTCCCAGAATCTGGAGCATAGTGATGATCTTCATGGGCACTATGGTGTTGAACACTGAGCTGTAATCAATGAAATGCATTCTCACATATGTGTTCCTTTGTCCAGGTGAGAAAGGGCAGTGTGGAGTGCGATTGAGTTTGTGTCATCTGTGGATCTATTGGGGCGGTATGAGAATTGGAGTGGGTCTAGGGTGTCTGGGAGGATGCTGTTGATGTGAGCCATTACCAACCTTTCAAAGCACTTTATTGCTACCGACGCAAGTGCCACGGGGCGGTAATCATTTAGGCAGGTTACCTTAGTGTTCTTGGGCACAGGGACTATGTTGGTCTGCTTGAAACATGTCGGTTTTACAGACTCGGTCAGGGAGAGGTTGAAAATGTCAGTGAAGACACTTGACAGTTGATCAGCGCATGCTTTGAGTACACGTCCTGGTAATACATCTGGCCCAGCGGCGTTGTGAATGTTGACCTGTTTAAAGGTTTTGTTCACATAGGCTACTGAGAGCATTATCACACAGTCATCCAGAACAGCTGGTGCTCTCGTGCATGCTTCAGTGTTGCTTGTCTTGAAGCGAGCATAAAAGGCACTTAGCTCATCTGGTAGGCTCGCGTCACTTGGCAGCTCGCGTCTGGGTTTCCCTTTGTAATCCATAATAGTTTTCAGGCCCTGCAACATCTGACGAGTGTCAGAGCCGGTGTAGTAGGATTCAATCTTAATCCTGTATTGACGCTTTGCTTTCTTGATGGTTCGTCTGAGGGCATAGCGGGATTTATTATAAGCGTACGGTTTAGTCTCCTGCTCCTTGAAAGCGGTAGCTCTAGCCTTTAGCTCGAAGCGTATGTTGCCTGTAATCCATGGCTTCTGGTTGGGATATGTACGTACAGTCACTGTGGGGACGACGTCATTGATGCACTTACTGATGAAGCCGATGACTGAGGTGGTGTAGTCCTCAATGCCATTGGATAAATCCCGGAACATATTCCAGTCTGTGCTAGCAAAACAGTCCTGTAGTGTAGCATCCGTGTCATCTGACCCATTCCGTAATGAGCGAGTCACTGGTACATATACCAGGAGCTGTGCCAGGCCCGCCACGTCTGTTGACCTACCCAGCTGTAATGCATATAATTCACTTGCTTGTATGCGAAGCAGTAATTGTTCCAAAACATCTCCTGCCATGTCATTGATGCGTTGTGAAACAGTGTTTTTTGACGAAGGCATTGTCTGTATATTTTCTGGGCCTTTTCCCCCAGCATTGTCACAGCCATATCCACGGCAGCAGGAAGACTTAAGTCCTCCACAATAGTATGGGTCTTGCCTGTTCTAGCCACTCGGTAGCTCACCATATAAGACACTTCTAGCCCCTTCTTATTAATGGTATCTGTTGCTTTTATACATGTTTTACTATTCGAAAGTCATCTTAATTCTTACTCCAAAAACTCAAGCGGCTTACTTTTCAAATTGGCTTGTTTTGTTTCTAAATGTCAGCGCAAGAAGGTAAGTTTTCATCGAGTTGCACATATAACACACTGTGGCTGAGGAAAAGCACTACTCCCAATATAATGGAAACCAAATCAATGTAGTTCTCATCATATTTGCACATCTTCGATGGTCCAATGTCCCTGTCTGTTGTTCGGTGCTTTTCCGGGTAAAGGGGGCAGTAGGTCTTCAGCTGCATCAGATTCACAACTGTCAGTGTCCATGCTAGCTGGGCTAACAAAAAATATAGAATTATTGATGCTAGCATTGGATGTGTTCGTGGAAGCAGAACAACTTGTGTCGTTGACAGGTTCTCTCTTCTGTAATATATTTCAACAATTACAGTAAATGCTTCCAACTGTACTTTTTGTGCAGTTAATTCTAAATGTTCTGTTTGTGCAGTTAATTCTAAATGTTCTCTTTGTGTAGTTAATTCTAAATGTTCTGTTTGTGCAGTTAATTCTAAATGTTCTATTTGTACAGTTAATTCTAAATATTCTATTTGTACAGTTAATTCTAAATGTTCTATTTGTACAGTTAATTCTAAATGTTCTATTTGTACAGTTAATTCTAAATGTTCTGTTTGTGCAGTTACTGTATTGCACTCTGTTTCACCAAGACCCAGAGGAAAACTCATAACAGAAGAACAAACGAGAAACAGTGTTCGCCAAAAATATTGAAATCCCAGGGATTCATCAAAAACAGATTTCTTTCTTCTTCTCCACAACAAAACGATGAAAAACCCTGAACACGTGTGAACAAAATGTTTTAATATTCTTTACAAAAATGCATTCCTTTTTTCCAAAGGTGACAACTATTAAGGAACTGTTTTTTTGAGGGGAGTTGACTTGGCAAGCAAACATACTTGTGTTTGAATGGTAAATCTATTGATAAACTGGGTAAATCAAGATGTAGCCTTGCCTAGGTCTTTTCACATTACACGTCAATGCATATTAAATAGGAATGTGTGAATGCATTGAGTTATTGAGCTTGTTTCGGCTGATCAGTGGAGTCTATGGTGTTACAGACAACAACAATCTGTTCCCCTTCCATTTGGGACTTAAATTAGCCTACCGATCAACAACATTTGCATAGAAGCATCCCTCCAGCATGTCATCGCCTGTATGGAATCACATAAGCACTGCTGTTAGTTTGAGAACATAGAAGAACATCAATTCAAAGGGGAACGTAAAGTCATGTTTTGTGATAACAGATGCTTATGAAACTAGTAATTTTAGCCATTTTCCTTGATCTAATAAAAAAAGAAATCAGCTGCCAGGACGCGTCTGTAAGGTACTCAGCTTCCAGACCAATTCTAAACAACTCAATTGGCTAGTTCAACTATCTGTCAAGATATGGGTGGGTTTTAACTTGATTCTACTGCTACGATTGGAAAAGAGCGAGGCTGTAACTCCCATTCCTTTTACATCGACTTGCAAGTTTCTCTCAGATAATTTCTTGCTCCCTATTGCTACTACTATGATAAGTAGGTCAATGATATTTGCTAGGAAGCCATTATTGTGTATATCTACCAAGGCGAGCGAGGGTAAGAAAACAGACCACTTCAAGTCATAGAGGAGTGAGAATGCGTACACACAGTCACACGTCAGTTGCTCCTGATCGGCAGCTTGCTTGGTCTAAACATGCAGGGACATGCTTACTGTAGGTAAACCTATTGTCAATCTTTTTTAGGTATTTTAAAAACACTCCCTTTTTTTCCATATTAAAACAAATCATCTATCAACTCTCAATTTACGGATATGATTGCATCTGGTCAGATAGATAACGTTATACCTCAAGTCCGATGGCTCGTTGTTGAAAACGGTGCATGTTCAAAATTTGCCATAGTCGCTACTATTGCTAACTAGCTAGCTAATCCCACAGATGAAGGGGTTAGTAGCATAGTAGCTAATATAGCTAACTATCCAGCTAACACCACAGATGAAGGGGTTAGTAGCATAGTAGCTAATATTGCTAACTATCTAGCTAACACCACAGATGAAGGGGTTAGTAGCATAGTAGCTAATATTGCTAACTATCTAGCTAACACCACAGATGAAGGGGTTAATAGCATAGTAGCTAATATAGCTAACTATCTAACTATCACCACAGATGAACGGGTTAGTAGCATAGTAGCTAATATTGCTAACTATCTAGCTAACACCACAGATGAAGGGGTTAGTAGCATAGCAGCTAATATAGCTAACTATCTAGCTAACACCACAGATGAAGGGGTTAGCAGCATAGTATTATTATTATTATTATTATTATTATAATTTGACCCTGCTGGTCATCAATGAACATTTGAACATCTTGGCCATGTTCTGTTATAATCTCCACCAGGCACAGCCAGAAGAGGACTGGCCACCCCTCATAGCCTGGTTCCTCTCTAGGTTTCTTCCTAGGTTTTGGCCTTTCTAGGGAGTTTTTCCTAGCCACCGTGCTTCTGAACCAGCATTTCTTGGTTTTAGTTTTTAGGCTTGGATTCTGTGCAGCACTTTGAGATATTAGCTGATGTAAGAAGGGCTTTATAAATGAATTTGATTTGATTTGATAGTAGCTAATATAGCTAACTAGGTAGCTAAAACCACAGATGAATGGGTTAGTAGCATAGTACCTAAAATAGCTAACTAACACCACAGATGAACGGGTTAGGCTAGTTATCAAAATCTGTGCTAACAAGTCACATAGCTATCTGCTGGTGGTCAGTCTTCATGCATTACATGGTACCAAGGGTGGTTGAAAAGTAGCTTGGATACACTTGGATGTACAATGCCTTCCACATCAGACTCTTTAAGGAAAGGTAGTTAATTTTCATAATTCCATGAGATGAAGGAAGATAGATCCTTTCCTTGTGAAAGTCCCTTTAGAGATGTGAAGAGGAGGGCTAGGGTTAGTGAGTGAGCAAATTTATTTGTGTTTCCTTTGTTTCTCTCTGATCCTCTGCATTCTGAGTTGGGCGGGGCTATGCCTTGCTGACTGACATCATAGTAAAATATGTCCCGCATCGTAAAAGATCTAATCTGCATACCAGAGCCAGTGGATGCATCCACAATGGCACCCTATTCCCTACATAGGGTCAAAAGATATGGAATAAGGTGCGGTTCTGGATGCCTGGTGAGTCTTTACTTAAACAGTAGGGAGCAGCCTTAATAACAACAAATAACAACAGATGTGGCAGCAGTGCCAGTACACTAGTTTATCAAAACAATAGCCTACACTACACGGCTTCTTTTCCTTTTTTTAAAGAGTGCATATCAATATCCAGTCATTTTATGCATTCACCACTTTGATAGAAAAGAAAAAGGCCATTTTGAAAATTCAATTTCCCCCTCCTTCTCCCGACGCGTCGGTCGAGGTGGTCAGCAGAAAACCTGCCGGGGAATGTGATCTGCGTCCCAAATGGCAGTTTTTCCCCCCCTATATAGTGCACTACTTTTGACCAGGACCCAAAGTAGTGCAATATAAAGGGGATTGTATGCCATTTGGAATGCACCCGTGTTCTCCATTTGTCTACTTCCCTCTAAATGTATTTAATAGTAATATGTAACCATGTAGCAAAAGCCCTTCTTAGAGCGTGGCTCTTCACACAGGGGCAGATTGGAACTGAATCACTACATTTCCTTCCCTTTAAAAATGTATTAAAGAGGATTTTGAGTGTTTTTTTTGTGCCTATGTGAGAATACAGGTCAAGTAAAAAAATTAAAAAAGTGAAGGTTTCTGTCTTGTGCTTCATCGCTATTCTGCAGAGGCAGAAGTGGTGAGGGGGATCAGAGAGGGAGGAGAGGTGGTGAGGGGAGAGGAGAGGGGGAGGGGAGGGAGAGAGGAGGAGCGGAAAATAGAAGGGGAGAGGGGGAGGAGAGGGAGGAGCAGGAGAAAAAAGGGGAGAGGAGATGGGGAGAGGAGAGGGGAGGAAGGAGCAGGGAGAAGAGGGGGAGAGGAGAGGGGAGAGGAGAGGGAGGAACAAGGAGAAGAAGGGAGAAGAGGGGGATAGGGGAGGGGAAGAGGAAGAGGAGAGGGGGAGGATGAGTGGGAGGGCGAAGGGGGGAGCAGAAGAAGAAGAGGAGAGGAAGAGGAGAGGGGGAGAAAGGGAGAGGAGAGTGGGAGAGGTGAGGGGGAACTGCAGGGGAAGAGGAGAGGGGAAGGAGAGTGGGAGGGGAGAGGGGGGAGCAGAAGAAGAAGAGGAGAGGGAGAGGAGAGGGGGAGAAAGGGAGAGGAGAGTGGGAGAGGTGAGGGGGAATGTAGGGGGAGAGGCGAGGGGGAGAGGAGAGGAGAGAGGGAGAGGTGAGGGGGGATTGCAGGGGAAGAGGAGAGGGGGAGAAAGGGAGAGGAGAGTGGGAGGGGAGGGAGAAGCAGGGAGAAGAAGAGGAGAGGAGGGGACAAGAGGCAACAATATCTCATTGTCTGACTTTAGTATTCAGTGTTTGTCCGGCGGAGGGGAGAAACATAAAGTTTTGACAGTAAAGTTTAGGCCTTAATTCCATTTAAGGTTTGAGATAGGAAAAAAATCAAATAACAGGAGTGCCTAGCTCGGAGCCGTAGCTCGTGGCTTTACGCCCATCCGCCATCCCCATCCACAATGTCCTAGCACGCCACTAGCCTACTTGATGGTAATAACACTCACTGTTGTCCCTAGTGGCCAGCGTAGAAGGCATCTCCCGACATCCTGGGGGCCTGGGCGAATAGATACTTCATTGGATCTGGTGTGACCTAGCTGTGAGGGGAGAGAAGGACATCAATAGAAATGAACAGATGGGACCCCGGCCTTTTTCTTGAAGTGGTGTGTATACTGTGTGTGTATTGTGTGGGTGTGTGTGTATGTGGTGTGTATTGTGTGGTGTTTGTGTGTGTGTGTGTGTGTGTGTGTGTGTGTGTGTGTGTGTGTGTGTGTGTGTGTGTGTGTGTGTGTGTGTGTGTGTGTGTGTGTGTGTGTGTGTGTGTGTGTGTGTGTGTGTGTGTGTGTGTGTGTGTGTGTGTGTTTTTATCATACAGTACAGGAAACCCAGCAGATGGAAGTGTGGCACTATGTCCCTGGGGAATTTGGTCAGGAGTTTAGCTCTTCCGGTTGACCGTCTCTTTATTAGTAGGAAATAAGCTGCGTGTTAACTGGAGGAAATAAGGCTTTAGCCGCATGTTAACTGGAGGAAATAAGGCTTTAGCCGCATGTTAACTGGAGGAAATAAGGCTTTAGCCGCATGGTAACTGGAGGGAATAATGCCTCAGCGGCATGGTAACTGGAGGAAATAAGGCTTTACCCGCATGTTAACTGGAGGAAATAAGGCTTTAGCAGCATGTTAACTGGAGGAAATAAGGCTTTAGCCGCATGGTAACTGGAGGAAATAAGGCTTTAGCCGCATGTTAACTGGAGGAAATAAGGCCTCAGTGGCATGTTAACTGGAGGAAATAAGGCTTTAGCCGCATGGTAACTGGAGGAAATAAGGCTTTAGCCGCATGGTAACTGGAGGAAATAAGGCTTTAGCAGCATGTTAACTGGAGGAAATAAGGCTTTAGCCGCATGGTAACTGGAGGAAATAAGGCTTTAGCCGCATGGTAACTGGAGGAAATAAGGTTTTAGCCTCATGGTAACTGGAGGGAATAAGGCCTAGTTCACATCTGCTGGGGTATTAACCCTTACTCCACCTTCCTGCCTGCCTGGCTATCCACAGGCACTTAGAGGTTGTGTGTCATGGGTTGACTAGGAGATATCAGGGGTGTGGTCAATTCCATTTCAATTCCAGTCATAAAAAAAAGCAGCTTTCCAATTCCACATTTTCCTGATTGACAAGAATCGAAGAGAATTATAATTCGATTTTCCGGGTACTTCCTGAATGAATTGGAATTGAAATGGAATTTAATCGAATCCTTGTAGATATCCACAAAAAGATAGATATCCCAAAATAAATTTCAAGACCCAGAACGAGAAAGTTAGAGCATTTTGTTTTTGTTTTGCATTGGTGTTGTTAACCTGTCTAGGATCAGCGTGGCGCTAGCGGCCCCCCCCCCCCCCCCCCCCCCACTGAAAAACCAGTGCCGCGAAATTCAAAAAAAATATTTTTTTAAAATATTTAACTTTCACACATTAAAGTCCAATACAGCTAATGAAAGACACAGATCTTGTGAATCCAGTCAACATTTCCGATTTTTAAAATGTTTTACAGGGAAGACACAATATGTAAAGATGTACATCTTTTACCTAAAAACACATTAGCATAATCCACCATCTTTTATTTGTCCACCAACACCAGTAGCCATCACCAATTCGGCTAAACTAAGATATTTATAGCCCCTAACCAACAAAAAAACTCATTAGATGACAGTCTGATAACATATTTATGGTATGGGATAGGTTTTGTTAGAAAAAAGTGCATATTTCAGGTATATGGCATAGTTTACAATTGCACCCACCATCACAAATGGACTAGAATAATTACAATGAGCAACGTGTTTACCTAACTACTAATCATCAAACATTTCGTAAAAATACACAGCATACACGAATCGAAAGACACAGATCCTGTGAATACAGACAATATTTCAGATTTTCTAAGTGTCTTACAGCGAAAACACAATAAATCGTTATATTAGCTTAGCACATAGCAATTAGCAGCCCAGCATTGATTCTAGCCAAAGTGAGCGATAAAAGTCAACATCGCCAAAAGATATTAATTTTTTCACTAACCTTCTCAGAATTCTTCCGATGACACTCCTGTAACATCACATTACAACATGCATATACAGTTTGATCGAAAATGTTTATATTTAGCCACCAAAATCATGGTTAGACAATGTGAAATGTAACTCGGCTGGTCAGAATTTGTCCTTGCGCCACTTAGACAGTGATCTACTCTTATACATAAATACTCATAAACGTGACTAAAAAATATAGGGTGGACAGGGATTGATAGACAATTTAATTCTTAATACAATTGCGTTATTACATTTTTTAATTTATCCTTACTTTTCAATACAGTTTGCGCCAAGCGAAGCTACGTCAAAAAACATGGCGTCCTAAGCCACTAAAATGTTTCGACAGAAACACGATTTATCATAATAAAAATGTCCTACCTTGAGCTGTTCTTCCATCAGTATCTTGGGCAAAGGATCCTTTCTTGGGAGAAATCGTCTTTTGGTGGAAAGCTGTCCTCTTGCCATGTGGAAATGTCAACTGCGTTCGGGATGAACTGAAAAGCGTGCCCAACTTTTCACATCGTTGCAAAAATAAATGTCCCAAAATCGCACTAAACGGATATAAATTGCTATAAAACGCCTTAAATTAACTACCTTATGATGTTTTTAACTCCTAAAACGAGTGAAAAGATGACCGGAGAAATATAACAGGCTAAACTAACGCTTGGAACAGGTGCGCGCCGGTGTCCTCTAGGCTCATGACGCAGCTCCCAAAGAATGACTAGCTTCAGGGTTTTTTCATTTGTAGGGCCTGTGAACGAGCAATCGACCCCGTTGGAATCGTCATCACGTAAAGGCATCCAGGGGAAGACGTAAGAAGTGTCCGTATAGTCATAGCAACGACAGTGCCCTTTTAAATGACTTCAGAAGAGTGGCCAACATTTCTCAAATCTGACTCCATGTCAGGGAAATTGCTGTAGAATGGGCTCTGTTCCACTTAGAGACAAAATTTCAACTCCTATAGAAACTATAGACTGTTTTCTATCCAATAATAATAATAATATGCATATTGTACGATCAAGGATTTTGTGGGAAGCCGTTTAAAAAATTAGCCAAATTAGCATAAGTAGTCTAAACAGCGCCCCCATCCCCAACAGGTTTTAAGGTTACGCAGTGATCATGTAACGCTTCGTCTGTCTGTCTTCAACACGTTAGATAGCATAGTGAAAACAGTTCCTCCTTCCCTGTGGGAAGCCCCCATTCATGTTCACAGAGTCAACACAGCCTCTACCCAGCTTTCCACTAACTCACCATTGCTTCTATATAGCTCTGTGCTGGCTCTGAAGGGTCCTAGAGAGAGAGGACAGAGAGAGGAGACAGCAGGCATGGTATCGTGCTGGCTGGCTCAAACAGGGCTGAATATGAATGGATTTGTTTAGGATTAGACATGCGAATCTTCAGAACATAGAAAAAAAACGTTCCATCTCTTATCGGCTGAGGCTTTTGGGCTTAGTGTAACTAATGTCGGCCTGGTACAACGGCCTGTAACATCTGTCTGGGGAGCTAGCCAATCAGTGTGTATGTGCGTGTGTGTGAGTGTGGGTGGGTGTGTGCATGGGTGCGTGGGTGTGTGTGTGTCTGTGTGTGTGCATCAAATCAAATTTTATTTGTCACATACACATGGTTAGCAGATGTTAATGCGAGTGTAATGAAATGCTTGTGCTTCTAGTTCCGACAATGCAGTAATAACCAACGAGTAATCTAACCTAACAATTCCACAACTACTACCTTATACACACAAGTGTAAAGGGATAAAGAATATGTACATAAAGATATATGAATGAGTGATGGTACAGAACGGCATAGGCAAGATGCAGTAGATGGTATCGAGTACAGTATATACATATGAGATGAGTAATGTAGGGTATATAAACATAAAAGTGCATAGTTTAAAGTGGATAGTGATACATGTATTACATAAAGATGGCAAGATGCAGTAGATGATAGAGTACAGTATATACATATACATTATATTAAGTCGCATTGTTTAAAGTGGCTAATGATACATTTTTGATCAATTTCCATCAATTTCCATTATTAAAGTGAGCTGGAGTTGAGTCAGTATGTTGGCAGCAGCCACTCGATGTTAGTGGTGGCTGTTTAACAGTCTGTTGGCCTTGAGATAGAAGCTGTTTTTCAGTCGCTCGGTCCCTGCTTTGATACACCTGTACTGACCTCGCCTTCTGGATGATAGCGGGGTGAACAGGCAGTGGCTCGGGTGGTTGTTGTCCTTTATGATCTTTATGGCCTTCCTGTGACATCGGGTGGTGTAGGTGTCCTGGAGGGCAGTTAGTTTGCCCCCAGTGATGTGTTGTGCAGACCTCGCTACCCTCTGGAGAGCCTTACGGTTGTGGGCGGAGCAGTTGCCGTACCAGGCGGTGATACAGCCCGACAGGATGCTCTCGATTGTGCATCTGTAGAAGTTTGTGAGTGCTTTTGGTGACAAGCTGAATTTCTTCAGCCTCCTGAGGTTGAAGAGGCGCTGCTGCGCCTTCCTCACAACGCTGTCTGTGTGGGTGGACCAATTCAGTTTGTCCGTGATGTGTACCCCCGAGGAACTTAAAACTTACTACCCTCTCCACCACTGTCCAGTCGATGTGGATAGGGGGATGCTCCCTCTGCTGTTTCCTGAAGTCCACAATCATCTCCTTTGTTTTGTTGTGTCACGTTCCTGACCTATTTCTGTTAGTTTGTTGTATGTGTTAGTTGGTCAGGACGTGAGTTTGGATGGGCATTCTATGTTGTCTGTTTCTATTTTGGTTTAGGGTTGCCTGGTATGGCTCTTAATTAGAGACAGGTGTTTGGCGTTCCTCTAATTGAGAGTCATATTTAGGTAGGTTGTTTCACAGTGTTCGTTGTGGGTGGTTGTCTCCTGTGTCAGTGTTTGTCGCACCATACGGGACTGTTCGGTTTGTTTTGTACATCGTCATTTTGTGTAGTCTATTTTCCCTGTTCGTGCGTTCTTCGTGTTTATGTAAGTTCGTCGTCCAGGTCTGTCTACTCCGTTTGTTGTTTTGTTAGTTACAGTGAAGTTCGTGTTTTTTTCGTCTTTTCTGTAAATAAATAATGTCAACTTCAGAAGCTGCGTTTTGGTTCAATCCATGCTCCTCCTCTTCGGATGAAGAGGAGGAGGACTACCGTTACATGTTGACGTTGAGTGTGAGGTTATTTTCCTGACACCACACTCCGAGGGACCTCACCTCCTCCCTGTAGGCCGTCTCGTCTATGTTGGTAATTAAGCCTACCACTGTAGTGTCGTCCGCAAACTTGATTATTGAGTTGGAGGCGTGCATGGCCACGCAGTCGTGGGTGAACAGGGAGTACAGGAGAGGGCTCAGAACGCACCCTTGTGGGGCCCCAGTGTTGAGGATCAGCGAGGTGGAGATGTTGTTACCTACCCTCACCACCTGGGGGGCGGCCCGTCAGGAAGTCCAGTACCCAGTTGCACAGGGCAGGGTCGAGACCGCATGTGTGCATGTGTGCGTGTATGTCTGAAGGATTTGGAGTCTCAGGAAGAATCTCAATTGCATACTCCTCACTTCCTCGTTTCCTCTCCTCACCTCCTTCTCAAAACCCATTGGAAGAGAAAATCAGAGGGGAGGGAATTATTGCAGCAGTTATTGTTATTTTAGATGAATTACCATTTCTACATTACAATTTCCGATACATTACCATTTCCACATTACAATTTCAGATACGTTACCATCTCTACAGTACAATTTCAGATACATTACCATCTCTACATTACGATTTCAGATACGTTACCTTCTCTACATTACAATTTCAGAAGCATTACCATCCCAGATAGTATGAATGACTCTGTGGGAGCGGAGAAAGGAAATTAAACCTTTGTTGTGGAAAGCCAAGGAGAGTACCGGATAAGATTCCATTACTTAGTGATCAATATGGCTATTTGTTTAATCTGTTCAGTGTTACATTTGTTTGCCGTGTGAGAGAGGGTAATATAAATACACAGAGACAGCTGCAGGGTGGTCTGGTGTCAAGGGAGGTGCTTCATGTAATCCAGATACAATTTACCCTTTACCATATAAATAATACCATGACAGGACATATATATCATCAATGTGTCACAATGGGCAGAGTTTGTGTGGTGTGTGTGTGTGTGTGTGTGTGTGAGTGTGTGTGTTTGTGTGTGCATGCGTGTGAGTGTGTGTTTGTGTGTGCATGCGTGTGGGTGTGTGTGTATGTGATGGGTTCTCGATGGCCCCACCATCGTTGGAAGTGCAGTTAATATGGTAGAAAATCGGAGGTAATATGAAATATGTTAGCAATCTCTTCCTCCACTTTTCCATTGTCTCACGTCAGATGGTGTCACTCCTTCAAATCTGTCTTGTAGGACGTGGAGCTCATATTAAAATTAGAATATTGAACGTCCGCAATTCAAAAAACGAAAACGTAGTTCCTAATTTTTTATATCACTGCGCTCTCGTATTAATCTCCATGAAATAGGCAGAATAACTTGCTAGCTAAATTATTACAAATGTTGTGACAGTGATTTAATAGCTTGCTATTGGGAGGGAAACAAACTCCTGCTAGGACAATGGTCACTAGTGCAGTGTCTTGATCAGCTGTGTAGCTAACTATTGTAGCTAGCTATCTTACTGACATACACAGCTAGCTAATAATCTAGCTCTTCTTTCACTGACATAAAAAGCTTGCTTAGCCTGTTTAAATTACACTAAAATTGTAGACATGCAGCCCCATAATTAGCTTACATGATTTCAGATAGTTTTGAGTCAGAAATTGAGTTCAGATGTGATGTCACCTAGGTGATATCATGGTAGCCCATTGTAGCCGGGCTACTTTGATCTATCCCATTACCCTTTGCGAGAGACGAGACAGATCAGTTAAGGTGGAATCTGATTTAAGACAATGCCCCCTTTCACATATTCGCTGGTAGCAAAGTTTATTCAGCAATGGAACAGGGGAAGTATAATCTCTTTCTTTTTAATAAAGGTTTTTCTCCATAAACATATATTTTTTTTATAACTTTGGTGCAATTTTTACAAGTACAGTATGTGGAACATTTTCTAAACTCTAATCTAAACAGATCATAAAAAATGTCTCATGTTTTAGTACAACAAACAAATTAATTTCTTATGGCTGCAGGGCGGTGCCGGTACACTTATGACAACAGCCACTTCAAGTGCAGGGCGCGAAATTCAAAAGATATTTTTTAGAAATATTTAACTTTCACACATTAACAAGTCCAATACAGAAAATGAAAGGTACACATCTTGTGAATCCAGCCAACATGTCCGATTTTTAAAATGTTTTACAGCGAAAACAGCACGTATATTTATGTTAGCTCACCACCAAATACAAAAAAAGGACAGACATTTTTCCTAGCACAGGTAGCATGCACAAAGCCAACCTAACTAACCAAGAACCAAACAAACTAACCAACAAACAACTTCATCAGATGACAGTCTTATAACATGTTATACAATAAATCTATGTTTTGTTCGAAAAATGTGCATATTTCAGGTATAAATCATAGTTTACATTGCAGCTACAAACAGAAATTGCACCGAAAGCAGCCAGAAAAATTACAGACACCAACGTCAAATACCTAATTACTCATCATAAAACATTTCTGAAAAATACATAGTGTACAGCAAATGAAAGACAGGCATCTTGTGATTCCAGCCAATATTTCCGATTTATGAAGTGTTTTACAGCGAAAACACAATATAGCGTTATATTAGCTTACCACAATAGCCAGAAAGACAAGCCATTTCCCAGTAGCAAAAGTTAGCGATCGTAACAAACCAGTAAAATATATATATTTTTTGACTAACCTTGATATTCTTCATCAGATGACAGTCCTATAACATCAGGTTATACATACACTTATATTTTTTTCGAAAATGTGCATATTTAGAGCTGAAATCAGTGGTTACACATTGTGCTAACTTAGCTACTTTTTCCACAACGTCTAAACAGCAACGATATTTTTCTGACACGTTTTCTGACACACATATTCTGACCAAATAGCTATTCATGAACATAACAAAAAAATACATGTATAGGAAATGATAGATCCATTAGTTCTTATTGAAATCGCAGTGTTAGAATTCTAAAAAATAACTTCATTACGACATCCAGCTTCGGTATAGCTGAGTACCCAAAGTTGGGCGCCGACGACTAGTTCACATGTACGACAGATATATGAAATAGCATCATAAAATGTTTCTTACTTTTGCTGATCTTCCATCAGAATGTTGGACAAGGGGTCCTTTGTCAAGAACAATCGTTGTTTGGATTCAGAACGTCCATTTTCCCTCTCGATTTAGCAAGCACACTAGCCAAGTGGCGCGAATCTCTCCATGTCCACAAACGGAAGAGAACGGAACACGGCAAAACTCCCGAAAAAATTTCAATAATCTGATGAAACTATATTGAAAAAACATACTTTACGATGATATGGTCACATGTATTAAATAAAATCAAAGCCGGAGATATTAGTCGCCTATAACGGCAGCTAAACAGAAGGCAAATCCAGGTCCCTCTTCGCACTCTCCAGAAAACACGAAATGGGGGACACGTCATACAAAGAGCTTGTATTCCACTTCAGACCAAGATAAACACTAAATTTCTTCTCTCACCGCCTCTTGACATCCAGGGGAAGGTCTATGAAGTGCATGTATACTAATACGTATCATGCCCATTTATAGGCAGGCAGTAGAACAGAGCCTCGATTTCAGACTTTCCACTTCCTGGTCAGGAAGTTTGTGCCAAATGAGTTCTGTTTGACTCACAGATATAATTCAAACGGTTTTATAAACTAGAGAGTGTTTTCTATCCAATAGTAATAATAATATGCATATTGTATGAGCAAGAATTGAGTATGAGGCCGTTTGAAATGGGCACCTTTTATCTGGCTACTCAATACTGCCCCTGCAGCCCAAACAGGTTAAACGTTAATAATCGATCAAATTATAGACGGGACTATCTGTGTTCAATACAGGAAGACAACAAACTGACGTTACTTTTCGAGTCATGCGCCTCTCTCAAAAAGTACACTTCAAATGACCCTCGTTCAAGATGGCCGTACTTCTTCATTACACAAAGGAATAACCTCAACCAATTTCCAAAGACTGGTGACATCCAGTGGAAGCGGTAGGAACTGCAAACAGGTTGATTAGAAATCTAATATCCCAATGAAACCTCATTGAACAGACAGTGACTTAAAAAAAGAATAATCTGAATGGTTTGTCCTCAGGGTTTTGCCTGTTACATAGGTTCTGTTATAGCCACAGACATGATCCAAACAGTTTTAGAAACTTCAGTGTTTTCTATCCGAATCTACTAATAATATGCATATCTTATATTTTGGGGATGAGTAGAAGGAAGTTGAAAATCGGCACGCTATTCATCCAAAAGTGAAGATGCTGCCCCCTATCCTAGAGAAGTTAACCTGTCTAGGATCAGCGTGGCGCTAGCGGCACACCCCCCCCCCCCCCACTGAAAAACCAGTGCCGCGAAATTCAAAAAAAATATTTTTTTAAAATATTTAACTTTCACACATTAAAGTCCAATACAGCTAATGAAAGACACAGATCTTATGAATCCAGTCAACATTTCCGATTTTTAAAATGTTTTACAGGGAAGACACAATATGTAAAGATGTACATCTATTACCTAAAAACACATTAGCATATTCCACCATCTTTTATTTGTCCACCAACACCAGTAGCCATCACCAATTCGGCTAAACTAAGATATTTATAGCCCCTAACCAACAAAAAAACTCATTAGATGACAGTCTGATAACATATTTATGGTATGGGATAGGTTTTGTTAGAAAAAAGTGCATATTTCAGGTATATGGCATAGTTTACAATTGCACCCACCATCACAAATGGACTAGAATAATTACAATGAGCAACGTGTTTACCTAACTACTAATCATCAAACATTTCGTAAAAATACACAGCATACACGAATCGAAAGACACAGATCCTGTGAATACAGACAATATTTCAGATTTTCTAAGTGTCTTACAGCGAAAACACAATAAATCGTTATATTAGCGTAGCACATAGCACATAGCAGCCCAGCATTGATTCTAGCCAAAGTGAGCGATAAAAGTCAACATCGCCAAAAGATATTAATTTTTTCACTAACCTTCTCAGAATTCTTCCGATGACACTCCTGTAACATCACATTACAACATGCATATACAGTTTGATCGAAAATGTTTATATTTAGCCACCAAAATCATGGTTAGACAATGTGAAATGTAGACAAGCTGGTAAAGAAAACGTCCTTGCGCCACTTAGACAGTGATCTACTCTTATACATAAATACTCATAAACGTGACTAAAAAATATAGGGTGGACAGGGATTGATAGACAATTTAATTCTTAATACAATTGCGTTATTACATTTTTTAATTTATCCTTACTTTTCAATACAGTTTGCGCCAAGCGAAGCTACGTCAAAAAACATGGCGTCCTAAGCCACTAAAATGTTTCGACAGAAACACGATTTATCATAATAAAAATGTCCTACCTTGAGCTGTTCTTCCATCAGTATCTTGGGCAAAGGATCCTTTCTTGGGAGAAATCGTCTTTTGGTGGAAAGCTGTCCTCTTGCCATGTGGAAATGTCAACTACGTTCGGGATGAACTGAAAAGCGTTCCCAACTTTTCACATCGTTGCAAAAATAAATGTCCCAAAATCGCACTAAACGGATATAAATTGCTATAAAACGCTTTAAATTAACTACTTTGTGATGTTTGTAACTCCTATAACGAGTGAAAAGATGACCGGAGAAATATAACAGGCTAAACTAATGCTTGGAACAGGAGAGGGTCGGTGTCTTCCACGCGCGTTACGCAGCAAGAAAAGACTTGCTAGCTAAAGGTTTTTTTCATTTGTAGTGCCTGTGAACGAGCAATCGAGCCCGTTGGAATCGTCATCACGTAAAGGCATCCAGGGGAAGACGTAAGAAGTGTCCGTATAGTCATAGCAACGACAGTGCCCGTTTAAATGACTTCAGAAAAGTGGCCAACGTTTCTCAAATCTGACTCCATGTCAGGGAAATTGCTGTAGAATGGGCTCTGTTCCACTTAGAGACAAAATTTCAACTCCTATAGAAACTATAGACTGTTTTCTATCCAATAATAATAATAATATGCATATTGTACGATCAAGGATTTTGTGGGAAGCCGTTTAAAAAATTAGCCACATTAGCATAAATAGTCTAAACAGCGCCCCCATCCCCAACAGGTTAATAAATGTTCAAGATCATAATTGTGCACTCTCCTCAAACAATAGCATGGTATTATTTCACTGTAATAGCTACTGTAAATTGGACAGTGTGGGGGTGTTGACCGATCCCGTAGAGGTTAAAACTTTGGAAAGAACTTACCAAAAAACAGAGCAAACTGGAAAGATATTTGGCCCTAAACAGACAGTACACAGTGGCAGAATACCTGACCACTGTGACTCACCGAAAAATAAGGAAAGATTTGACTATTTATAGATTCAGTGAGCATAGCCTTGCTATTGAGAAAGGCTGCTGTAGGCAGACCTGGCTCTCGAGACAGGCTTTGTGCACACTGCCCACAAAATGAGGTGGAAACTGACCTGCACTTCCTAACCTGCATCCTAACCTGCCAAATGTATGACCATATTAGAGACATATATTTCCATCAGATTACACAGATCCAGAAAGATTTTAAGATTACAATCACAGCAGCAAGATTTGTGACCTGTTTTCTCAAGAAGAGGGCAACCTGTGAAGAACAAACATCATTGTAAATACAACCCATATCTATTTACCCTTTTGTCCTTGAACTATTTGCACATCGTTACAACACTGTATATAGACATAATATGACATTTGTAATGTCTCTATTCTTTTGGAACTTCTGTGAGTGTAATGCTTACTGTTAATTTTTTATTGTTTATTTTTCACATACCATCAAGTTTTGTAGTTTTAAATGAGCCAGAGCAACAACCTTGGATGCAGGAACTAGGTAAAAGGTTTTTTAATTGAGGACAGGACTTGTTTCTATTCCACAAAGTGGTACGATACAGCAAACCAGCAGAGTCATTGACTGAATAGGCTGAATGGTTAGTTAGGTTAACCTTTCACGAGTATCTACCCCGGATCCGGGATCACCCCCCACCCCCCCCCCCACACTGATTAGCATCGCTAGCATAGCGTGACAATTAAATAGTAGCATCTAAATATCGTTAAATCACAAGTCCAAGACACCGAATGAAAGATACAGATCCTGTGAATAAAGCCACCATTTCAGATTTTGATCATGTTTTACAGGGAAGACACAATATGTAAATCTATTAGCTAAACACGTTAGCAAAAATCACAATTTTTCTTGTCCACCATTTTCTCTCAACATCAGTAGCTATCACCAATTCGGCTAAACTAAGATATTGATAGCCACTAACCAAGAAAAAAACTCATCAGATGACAGTCTGATAACATATTTATGGTATAGGATACGTTTTGTTAGAAAAATGTGCATATTTCAGGTATAAATCATAGTTTGCCATTGCAGCCAGCATCACAAATCTCACCAAAGCTCCTAGAATTACTAGAGACAGCAACTTGTATTACCAATTTACTCATCATAAAACATTTCTTAAAAATACACAGCACATAGCAATGGACAGACACAGATCTTGTGAAATCAGACAACATTTCAGATTTTCTAAGTGTTTTACGGCGAAAACACAATAAATCGTTATATTAGCATACCACATACGCAAACGTTACCCGAGCACTGATTCTAGCCAAAGAGAGCGATATCATATCATCGCCAAAATATATTAATTTTTTCACTAACCTTCTCAGAATTCTTCCGATGACACTCCTGTAACATCATATTACACAATCCATATACAGTTTGTTCGAAAATGTGCATATTTAGCCACCAAAATCATGGTTAGACAATGACAAAAGTTGCCCAGCTGGTCAAACAATGTCGTGCACCATATTAGACAGTGATCTAGTCGTATACATAAATACTCATAAACGTGACTAAAAAATATAGGGTGGACAGCGATTGATAGACAATTTAATTCTTAATACAATCGCTGATTTACATTTTTAAATTATCCTTACTTTTCAATACAGTTTGCGCCAAGCGAAGCTACGTCTAAAAAGATGGCGTCATAAGCCATTAACATTTTTCGACAGAAACACGATTTATCATAATAAATTGTTCCTACTTTGAGCTGTTCTTCCATCAGAATCTTGTGCAAAGAATCCTTTCTTGGGTCTAATCTTCTTTTGGTCGAAAGATGTCCACTTGTCCTTCGAAATGCCCACTAATGCCCACTAATGTACGACCGGGACCCCGAAATGTGCCCAGCGCGTCAAAGTGCACAACAAAGCAATGCCTCAAAATCGCACTAAAAGGATATAAATTGCTATACAACGGTTCAAATTAACCTGTTGAGGATGGGGGCGCTGTTGTGACTATTTATGCTAATCGTGTAATTTTTGAAACGGCTTCCCACAAAATCCTTGATCGTACAATATGCATATTATTATTATTATTGGATAGAAAACAGTCTATAGTTTCTATAGGAGTTGAAATTTTGTCTCTAAGTGGAACAGAGCCCATTCTACAGCAATTTCCCTGACATGGAGTCAGATTTCAGAAATTTTGGCCCCTGATCTGGAGTCAGTTAAAAGGGCACTGTTATTGCTATGAGTATACGGACACTGCTTACGTCTTCCCCTGGATGCCTTTACGTGATGACGATTTGAATGGGGTCGATTGCGCGTTCACAGGCACTACAAATGAAAAAACCCTGAGGCTAGTCACTCTTTTGGAGCTGCGTCATGCGCCTAGAGGACACCGACCCGCGCCTGTTCCAAGCATTAGTGGAGGGAGTAATATTACTCGGGTCATGTTTCTACTCGTTATGGGAGTTAAAAACATCATAAGGTAGTTAATTTGAAGCGTTTTATAGCAATTTATATCCGTTTAGTGCGATTTTGGGACATTTATTTCTGAAACGCTCTGAATTGCTGGGCACGCTTCCAGTTCATCCCGAACGCAGTTGGCATTTCCACATGGCAAGAGGACAGCTTTCCACCAAAAGACGATTGGACCCAAGAAAGGATCCTTTGCCCAAGATACTGATGGAAGAACAGCTCAAAGTAGGACATTTTTATTATGATAAATCGTGTTTCTGTCGAAAAATATTAGTGGCTTAGGACGCCATGTTTTTTGACGTAGCTTCGCTTGGCGCAAACTGTATTGAAAAGTAAGGATAAATTAAAAAATGTAATTCCGTGATTGTATTAAGAATTAAATTGTCTATCAATCCCTGTCCACCCTATATTTTTTAGTCACGTTTATGAGTATTTATGTATAAGAGTAGATCACTGTCTAAGTGGCGCACGGACATTTTCTCACCAGCTTGGCTACATTTCACATTGTCTAACCATGATTTTGGTGGCTAAATATAAACATTTTTGATAAAACTCTATATGGATTGTGTAATATGATGTTACAGGAGTGTCATCTGAAGAATTCTGAGAAGGTTAGTGAAAAAATTAATATATTTTTGGCGATGTTGACGTTATCGCCCACTTTGGCTAGAATCAATGCTGGGCTGCTATGTGCTATGTGCTATGCTAATATAACGATTTATTGTGTTTTCGCTGTAAGACACTTAGAAAATCTGAAATATTGTCTGTATTCACAGGATCTGTGTCTTTCGATTAGTGTATGCTGTGTATTTTTACGAAATGTTTGATGATTAGTAAGTAGGTAAACACGTTGCTCATAGTAATTATTCTAGTCCATTTGTGACGGTGGGTGCAATTGTAACCTATGCCATCTACCTGAAATATGCACTTTTTTCTAACAAAACCTATCCCATACCATAAATATGTTATCAGACTGTCATCTGATGAGTTTTTTTCTTGGTTAGGGGCTATAAATATCTTAGTTTAGCCGAATTGGTGATAGCTACTGGTGTTGGTGGACAAATAAAAGATGGTGGATTATGCTAATGTGTTTTTAGGTAATAGATGTACATCTTTACATATTTGATCTTCCCTGTAAAACATTTTAAAAATCGGACATGTTGGCTGGATTCACAAGATCTGTGTCTTTCATTAGCCTGTCTAGGATGAGCGTGCCGCTAGCGGCACACCCCCCCCACCCCCACTGAAAAGGCAGAGACGCGAAATTCAAAAAAAATATTTTTTTAAAATATTTAACTTTCACACATTAAAGTCCAATACAGCTAATGAAAGACACAGATCTTGTGAATCCAGTCAACATGTCCGATTTTTAAAATGTTTTACAGGGAAGACACAATATGGAAAGATGTACATCTATTACCTAAAAACACATTAGCATAATCCACCATCTTTTATTTGTCCACCAACACCAGTAGCTATCACCAATTCGGCTAAACTAAGATATTTATAGCCCCTAACCAAGAAAAAAACTCATCAGATGACAGTCTGATAACATATTTATGGTATGGGATAGGTTTTGTTAGAAAAAAAGTGCATATTTCAGTTAGATGGCATAGGTTACAATTGCACCCACCGTCACAAATGGACTAGAATAATTACTATGAGCAACGTGTTTACCTAACTACTAATCATCAAACATTTCGTAAAAATACACAGCATACACTAATCGAAAGACACAGATCCTGTGAATACAGACAATATTTCAGATTTTCTAAGTATCTTACAGCGAAAACACAATAAATCGTTATATTAGCATAGCACATAGCACATAGCAGCCCAGCATTGATTCTAGCCAAAGTGAGCGATAAAAGTCAACATCGCCAAAAGATATTAATTTTTTCACTAACCTTCTCAGAATTCTTCCGATGACACTCCTGTAACATCATATTACACAATCCATATAGAGTTTGATCGAAAATGTTTATATTTAGCCACCAAAATCATGGTTAGACAATGTGAAATGTAGCTCAGCTGGTCAGAAAATGTCCTTGCGCCACTTAGACAGTGATCTACTCTTATACATAAATACTCATAAACGTGACTAAAAAATATAGGGTGGACAGGGATTGATAGACAATTTAATTCTTAATACAATTGCGGAATTACATTTTTTAAATTATCCTTACTTTTCAATACAGTTTGCGCCAAGCGAAGCTACGTCAAAAAACATGGCGTCCTAAGCCACTAACATTTTTCGACAGAAACACGATTTATCATAATAAAAATGTCCTACTTTGAGCTGTTCTTCCTTCAGTATCTTGGGCAAAGGATCCTTTCTTGGGAGTAATCGTCTTTTGGTGGAAAGCTGTCCTCTTGCCATGTGGAAATGCCAACTGCGTTCGGGATGAACTGAAAAGCGCGCCCAGCTATTCACATCGTTTCAAAAATAAATGTCCCAAAATCGCACTAAACGGATATAAATTGCTATAAAACGCTTTAAATTAACTACCTTATGATGTTTTTAACTCCTATAACGAGTAAAAAGATGACCGGAGAAATATAACAGGCTAAACTAACGCTTGGAACAGGAGCGGGTCGGTGTCCTCCACGCGCGTTACGCACCAAGAAAAGACTTGCTAGCTACAGGGTTTTTTAATTTATAGGGCCTGTGAACGCGCAATCGACCCCATTGAAATCGTCATCACGTAAAGGCATCCAGGGGAAGACGTAAGCAGTGTCTGTATAGTCATAGCAATAACAGTGCCCTTTTAACTGACTCCAGAACAGTGGCCAACATTTCTGAAATCTGACTCCATGTCAGGGAAATTGCTGTAGAATGGGCTCTGTTCCACTTAGAGACAAAATTTCAACTCCTATAGAAACCATAGACTGTTTTCTATCCAATAATAATAATAATATGCATATTGTACGATCAAGGATTTTGTGGGAAGCCGTTTCAAAAATTACCCAATTAGCATAAATAGTCACAACAGCGCCCCCATCCTCAACAGGTTAGCTGTATTGGACTTTAATGTGTGAAAGTTAAATATTTTAAAAAAATATTTTTTTTGAATTTCGCGGCACTGGTTTTTCAGTGGGGGGGGGGGGGGGGAGTGCCGCTAGCGGCACTCTCATCCTAGACAGGTTAACTACCTTATGATGCTGTTAACACCTATAACGGGTAAAAACATGACAGGAGAAATATTACTATCTACACTAATGTTTGGAAAAAGAGCAGCGCGGTGTCCAACGCGCATCCGGTGCAGCTGGAAAAGAGTTCCTACCTACAGGATTTTTTCATTTATAGTGGCTGTGATTGCGCAATCGATACCATTCAAATCGTCATCACGTAAAGGCATCCAGGGGAAGACGTAAGCAGTGTCCGTATCCTGATAGCGTTCACAGTCGCCTTTAAACTGACTCCAGATCAGGGGCCAAAATGTGTGAAATCTGACTCCATGTCAGGGAAATTGCTGTAGAATGAGTTCTGTTCCACTCAGAGACAAAATTCCAACGCCTATAGAAACTATAGAGTGTTTTCTATCCAATAATAGTAATAATATGCATATTGTACGAGCAAGAATTTAGTAGGAAGCCGTTTAGTCTGTAATGCAATTATGCTAATGAGAAAACAGCACCCCCTGTAGTCGCAAGAAGTTAACAACCTTTTACTGCAGTTGGTTAAATCAGGGTCACACACATTGTTTTTGGGCGGTCCTAATCAAAATCTACGTTGAAACAAAAGTATACACCTCACACTTTAATAATGTCACTTTAATAATGTTTATATATCTTGCATTATTCATCTCATATGTATATACTGTATTCTATATTACTCTACTGTATCTCAATCTATGCAGCTCTGACATTGCTCGTCCATACATTTATATATTCTTAATTCCATTCCTTTACTTAGATGTGTGTGTATTGGGTGTATTTGGTGTATTGGGAGTATTGGATATTTGTTGTGAAATTGTTACTTGTTAGATATTGCTCCACTGTCGGAACTGGAAGCACAAGTATTTCAACACACCCGCAATATCATCTGCTCAACACATATGTGACAATCAAAATACAAAAAATTGACATATTGGATCATGAAGAAACACACTAGTATGTGTATGTTTGAGAGAGAGAGAGATTACACAGATCCACAAAGAATTTGAAAACAAACCCGATCTACTGGGTGAAATACCACAGTGTGCCAACACAGCTGCAAAATGTGTGACCGGTTGCCACAAGAAAAGGGAGAACAAACACCATTGTAAATACAACCCATATTTGTGTTTATTTAATTTCACTTTTGTACTTTAACCATTTGTACATTGTTACAACACTGTATATTTTCTGTGTGTGTAATGTTACTGTTCATTTTTATTGTTAATTTCACTTTTGTTTATTTTCTATTTCACTTGCTTTGGCAATGTTAACATATGTTTCCCATGCCAATAAGGCCCCTTGAATTGAATCAGATAGACAGATAGACAGTGAGAGGGGACGAGAGAGAGACAGAGAGAAAGATGGATAGAGAGAGGGGACGAGAGAGAGAGAGAGACAGAGAGATAAATGGATAGAGAGAGGGGACGAGAGAGAGACAGAGAGATAGATGGATAGAGAGAGGGGACGAGAGAGAGACAGAGAGATAGATGGATAGAGAGAGAGGACGAGAAAGAGACAGAGAGATAGATGGATAGAGAGAGAGATAGATGGATAGAGAGAGAAAGAGAGACAAATAGAGAGAGAAAGAGAGAGAGAGAGAGAGAGAGAGAGAGAGAGAGAGAGAGAGAGAGAGAGAGAGAGAGAGAGAGAGAGAGAAAAAGGGTGAGAAGTAGCGCAGAGAGAGAGAAGTGATGGATAGACAAAGAGAGAGATGGGTGGGCCTGTCTGGATGAGACTTACTGCTCATCATCAGCCCATCAGGCAGCTTTTCGACCAGACGAGCAGGCCCTAGGATGGAGGGATGGGCACCATTAATCTGTCCGACAGGAGGAGAGGAGAAAGAGAGGAGAGGAGAGAGATAAAGGAGAGGCTGGGTGTGGGGGACAGGAGCCTGGGCAGTCGGGCACAGCAGCCAGCTACCTACCTCCACGACTGCTGCTCAGCCTGCTGCGAAATGGAGATGGCAATGGTTGGAGGACTCTCTCTCCCTCTGTCTCTTTCTCTCTCTGTCATTCTCTGTCTCTCTCTCTCTCCCCCTCTCTCTGTTACTCTCTGTCCTTTGCTTACAGTGAAAAGTTTAGGCTTTTTGAAGCAGTTATGCTGAATAGGCAGCAGCAGGCAGCAGCAGTAGAAGCTAGAATGCTATACTCACGCAGCGGCAGAAGAAGTTAGCATGCTATACTCAGGCAGGAGCAGAAGAAGCTAGCCTGCGATACTCAGGGAGAAGCAGAAGAAGTCAACCTGCTGTACTCAAAGACGAGCAGAAGAAGCTAGACTGCTATACTCAGGCTGCAGCAGAAGAAGCTAGACTGCTATACTCAGGCTGCAGCAGAAGAAGCTAGCCTGCTATACTCAAAGATGAGCAGAAGAAGCTAGACTGCTATACCCAGGCAGAAGCAGAAGAAGTCAGCCTGCTATACTCAAAGATAAGCAGAAGAAGCTAGCCTGCTATACTCAGGCAGAAGAAGCTAGCCTGCTATACTCAGGCTGCAGCAGAAGAAGCTAGCCTGCTATACTCAGGGAGAAGCAGAAGAAGTCAGCCTGCTATACTCAAAGATGAGCAGAAGAAGCTAGCCTGCTATACTCAGGCAGAAGAAGCTAGCCTGCTATACTCAAAGATGAGCAGAAGGAGCTAGCCTGCTATACTCAGGCAGCAGCAGAATAAGCTAGCCTGCTATACTGAGGCAGAAGAAGCTCGCCTGCTATACTCAAGGATGAGCAGAAGAAGCTAGCCTGCTATACTCAAAGATGAGCAGAAGAAACTAGCCTGCTATACTGAGGCAGAAGAAGCTAGCCTGCTATACTCAAGGATGAGCAGAAGAAGCTAGCCTGCTATACTCAAGGATGAGCAGAAGAAGCTAGCCTGCTATACTCAAAGATGAGCAGAAGAAGCTAGCCTGCTATACTGAGGCAGAAGAAGCTAGCCTGCTATACTCAAGGATATTAATTATGGTTGTAGTATTTGTGTTTCTCTTTCTCTTTGCTCTCCATTTCTGTTTTTTGTGTGCTGAAACTTTACCAGCACATCAATCAGAACCACTAATGTATTACCTCAGCCGTGGGCAGAGCTACACTGCTGTAGCTAGATGGGACTATGACATACAATGGGCAGATTTGTCACAGTTTCACTTTGAGACTCAATCAGCAGTCCGCTCTCATTCCTAGTTGACTGGATCAAAGCTTAATAAACTGCACCACAGTTGTGTTTTTAACTAATATTATATTGAAAAGGACAGTGTCAAATGTTCCCCAGCTATGGTACATCACCACAAGAGAAATGTTGATTAACTCAGCAAAAAAATAAACGTCCTCTCACTGTCAACTGAGTTTATTTTCAGCAAACTTAACACGTGTAAATATTTATATGAACAAAACAAGATTCAACAACAGAGATATAAACTGAACAAGTTCCACAGACATGTGACTAACATAAATGGAATATTGTGTCCCTGAACTAAGGGGGGTCAAAATCAAAAGTAACAGTCAGTATCTGTTGTGGCCCCCAGCTGCATTAACTACTGGAACGCATCTCCTCCTCATGGACTGCACCAGATTTGCCAGTTATTGCTGTGAGATGTTACCCCACTCTTCCACCAAGGCACCTGCAAGTTCCAAACATTTCTGGTGGGAATGGCCCTATCCCTCACCTTCCGATCCAACAGGTCCCAGACGTTATCAATCGGATTGAGATCCGGGCTATCCGCTGGCCATGGCAGAACACTGACATCCCTGCCTTGCAGGAAATCACGCACAGAACGAGCAGTATGGCTGGTGGCATTGTCATGCTGGAGGGTCATGTCAGGATGAGCCTGCAGGAAGGGTACCACATGTGGGAGGGGGATGTCTTCCCTGTAACGCACAGCGTTGAGATTGCCAGCAATGACAACAAGCTCAGTCTGATGATGCTGTGACATACAGCCCCAGACCATGATGGACGCTCCACCTCCAAATCAATCCCGCTCCAGAGTACAGGCCTCGGTGTATCACTCATTACTTCGACAATAAACATGAATCTGACCATCACCCCTGGTGAGAAAAAACCTGTACTTGTCAGTGAAGAGTACTTTTTGCCAGTCCTGTCTGGTCCAGTGACGGTGGGTGCCGGTGATGTCTGGTGAGGACCTGCCGTACAACAGGCCTACAAGCCCTCAGTCCAGCCTCTCTCAGCCTATTGCGGACCGTCTGAGCACTGATGGAGGGATTGTGTCTTCCTGGTGTAACTCAGGCAGTTGTTGTTACCATCTTGTGTCTGTCCCGCAGGTGTGATGTTCGGATGTACCGATCCTGTGCAGATGCTGTTACACGTGGTCTGCCACTGCGAGGACGATCAGCTGTCCGTCCTGTCTCCCTATAGTGCTGTCTTTGGCATCTCACAGTACGGACATTGCGATTTATTTCCCTGGCCACATCTGCAGTCCTCATGCCTCCTTGCAGCATGCCTAAGGCACGTTCATGCAGATGAGCAGGGACCCTGGGCATCTTTCTTTTGGTCTTTTTCAGAGTCAGTAGAAAGGCCTCCTTAGTGTCCTACATTTTCATAATTGTGACCTTAATTGCCTACCGTCTGTAAGCTGTTAGTGTCTTAACGACCGTTCCACAGGTGCGTGTTAATTAAATGTTTATGGTTCAATGAACAAGCATGGGAAACAGTGTTTAAACCCTTTACAATGAAGATCTGTGAAGTTATTTGGATTTTTACGAATTATCTTTGAAAGACAGGGTCCTGAAAAAGAGACGTTTCTTTTTTTGCTGAGTTTATATGAACAAATTATTGCAATGAATAATTGCAATGTCACCAGGATAACTGAAGTTGACGTAGCCTCTGTTTCCAATATCGCAAGCATAACTGAATTGAACATCGCCTCTGTTTCCAATTGGAGTGGTCAAGCAGTGTGCAGGTAGTCATCTGTTCGATGGATTATTTCTCTTGTTTTTTTCTTCCAAGTGCAACTGTCAAAGCCAGACAGACGATTCACAGCCTCACTCTGAACAGGTAGTTATAGTTAATCAGAGGATTCACAGGCTCACTCTGAACAGGTAGTTATTGTCAATTCTCTTTTTCTCTTAGTTTCCACTTACTCACTCCCCCTCATATATTTAAAGGGAATGGAATGATGTAAGGAATATAGCCTAGTGGAAACACCCTTTCCCTTTCCAATACAGTCCTTTTAAATGCATGAGGAGGAGTGCACATTTTAATGGAACGCCCGCAACATATGGTGGAAACAACTGCAACCCCATTCTAAATCCTTTAGGGGTACTGAGAAAAGAGGAATTGGAACTCAGCCCTAGTGTAGTTATGGACCTGAAGCAGGAGGGGGAGTGAGAAAGGGGGAATTGAAATTGGAATTAAGCCTTAGTGTATTAATTTGAATGGTCACCTGAAGCAAGAATGCCAGAGGATTTTGCTGGTGAAAGGGAGAATGTCAGAAGAAGCATCTAGGTGGTTAATGATCATAGCGACGAGGAAGGGTCATGGACTCTTCTACTGGAGTGCTACCCTCTTCCTTCTCTATCTCCTCTTCCTTCTTTTTCTCATTTTTCTCTCTTCTTTCTCCTTCTACTCCTCCTTCTCCTCTTCCTTTCCTTGAATGAGATCAGAGAAAATTCCAACGAAAGAAAAATCGACATGTTCACGCTGTTGAGCAGGAGAACACTGAGGTGAGTGACTCATTAGACAAGGACATTGAATATACTGACTGTTGCCGAGTTGGCAGAACAGCTAGTATGGTTTTCTATCAAAATGCATATTACCAGGCTCAGATATTACCATGCTCTGAGTACACAAATCGGATCAGCGGGGGGGGGGTTTAGAATATGAGTCCAAATCAAACTATGCAAAACAGAGCACAGAGGACACGTACTCCTTTTGTACATATTTTTAAGCAGTCTTTATTTAACTAGGCAAATCAGTTAAGAACAAATTCTTATTTACAATGACAGCAGTTAACCCACTGTTCCTAGGCTTAGTTTAGGGGCAGAACGACAGATTTTTTACCTTGTTAGCTCGGGGATTCGATCTAGCAACCCTTCAGTTACTGGCCCAACACTCTAACCCCTAGGCCATCTGCCACCCACATGCATCAATGCAACATTAAACTGAATGTATTAACAGAAAATATGACGCAACCACAAAAAATGATGTACAATTTATTGAAATCAATGGCATTATTTGAGTTGAAGCAAGAGAAATTAAAAACTCAGACTTCCGATTAAAATGTTTCCTATTCACATATCATATGTTGCCTGACTACAACATATTATCTTGATACCTTAACAAAGACATTCTGTGTTAATTTTGGCATATGTAACTGCCTAAAACACCCACTCTAGTTAGCTAGCTAGATAGCTACAACAAAATTGACATCTACATTGCATATAATTCGTTTTAGGTCATTTTTGCCTGTTAAATTATCTGGTTAGCAAGATTATTATGAAAAATAAAACAAACAGCGGTCCCACATTGAGAGAAGTGATTTGGAAGCAGGGGCACCACACAACCACAGTTGATAGCAGAATCACAGTGGGTAAACCAGCCTCACAGACTCAGTATAGAGCAAGCAGTCACGTGAAGGGAACAATATGTACTGAATGTAATGTTAATAGTTCAGTTAAATGTTTACTTTGTGTACAGTGCCTTCAGAAAGTATTCATACCCATTTAATTATTATTCCACATTTTGTTGAGTTACAGCCTGGACACCTAGATTGTACAGATTTGCACACCTGGATTCTACAATATTTGCACATTATTCTTTTTAAAATGATTCTAGATCTGTCAAGTTGGTTGTTGATCAATGCTAGACAGCCTTATTCAAGTCTTGCCTTAGATTTTCAAGACAATTTAAGTCAAAACTATAACTAGGCCATTCAGGAACATTCAATGTCATCTTGGTATGCAACTCCAGTGCAGTGCAGTGTATATTTATTTGACCTTCTGTTTTAGGTTATTGTCCTGTTGAAAGATGAATTTGTCTCCCAGTGTCTGTTGGAAAGCAGACCAAACCAGTTTTTCATCTAGGATTTTGCCTGTGCTTGGCTTTACTCTGTTTCTTTTTATCCCTAAAAACTCCTTAGTCCTTGCCAGTGACAAGCATACCCATTACATGATGCAGCCACCAGCATGCTTGAAAATACAGTGCCTTCAGAAAGTATCTTTACCCCTTGACTTTTTCCACATTTTGTTGTGTTACAGCCTGAGATTTTGTGTCACTGGTCTACACACAATAACCCATAATGTCAAAGGGGAATTCTTTTTTTAGAAAGTTTTACAAATTAATAAAAAATGAAAAGCTGAAGTGTCTTGAGTCAATAAGTATAAGGTCCTCAGTTGAGAAGTGAACACACAAACAATTATAAATGTTCATGTTTTTATTAAACACGACGTCTAAACATTCACAGTGCACGGTGGAAAAAAATATGTAAACCCTTGGTTTTAATAACTGATTGACCCTCCTTTGGCAGCAATAACCTCAACCAAACATTTTCTGTAGTTGCAGATCAGACCTGTACAATGGTCAGGAAGAATTTTGGACCATTCCTCTTTACAAAACTGATTCAGTTTATTCTGGTATTGTAACAGTAAGTGTCCATTTTAATGAAATCCAACTGAACATGAACACTGAATGACAAAACAACAAAAGAGAATGAACGAGACTGAAACAGTTCCGTATGGAAAAAACACAGACACAGAAAACAACTACCCAAAACCCATAGTGGGAAAACAGGCTACCTAAGTATGATTCTCAATCAGAGACAACGATCGACAGCTGCCACTGATTGAGAACCATACCAGGCCAAACACAGAAATACAAAACCTAGACTACAAAACATAGAATGCCCACCCCAACTCATGCCCTGACCAAACTAAAATAAACTAAAAGACATGAAAAAGGAACTAAGGTCAGAACGTGACAGGTGTGAACCTCTCTCTTGAGGTCATGCAACAGCATCTCAATCGGGTTGAGGTCAGGACTCTGACTGGGCCACTCCAGAAGGCGTATTTTCTTCTGTTTAAGTCAATCTGTTGTTGATTACTTCTGTGTTTTGTGTCGTTGTCCTGTTGCATCACCAAACTTCTGTTGAGCATCAATTGGCGGACAGATAGCCATACATTCTCCTGAAAAAAATATATTTTATTTAACCGTTATTTAACTAGGTAAGTCAGTTTAGAACACATTTTTATTTACATTGTCGGCCTACCAAAAGGCAAAAGTCCTCCTGCGGGGACGGAGGCTGGGATTTAAAAAAATAATATAGAAGAAAACACACATCATGACAAGAGAGACAACACAACACTACATACAGTGCCTTGCAAAAGCATTCATCCCCCTTGGCATTTTTCCAATTTTTTTGCATTACAACTTGCTGTACACCACCGGAACCCATCCAACTTGAAGGAGCTGGAGCAGTTTTGCCTTGAAGAATGGGCAAAAATCCCAGTGGCTTGATGTGCCAAGCTTATAGAGACATACCCCAAGAGATTTGCAGCTGTAATTGCTGCGAACGGTGGCTCTACAAAAGTATTGACTTACGGAGGTGAATAGTTATGTATGCTCAAGTTCAGTTTTCTTGTCTTATTTCTTGTTTGTTTCACAATAAAACATATTGTTGTGGTAGGCATGTTGTGCAAGTCAAATGATAAAAACCTCCAATTTTTTTATTTTTTATTCCAGGTTGTAAGGCCCAAAAATAGGAAAATGCCAAGGGGATGAATACTTTTGCAAGCCACAGTAAAGAGAGACAACAACATAGCAAGGCAGCAACACATGACAACACAGCATGTTAGCAACACAACATGGCAGCAGCACAACATGGCAGCAGCACAACATGGCAGCAGCACAACATGGTAGCAGCGCATACCATGGTACAAACGTTATTGGGCACAGACAACAGCACAAAGGGCAAGAAAGTAGAGGTGCCAATACATCCCGCAAAGCAGCCACAACTGTCAGTAAGGTTGTCTATGATTGGGTCTTTGAATGAAGAGATTGAGATTCAACTGTCTTGATAAATTTGGGAATACATTTTTCTGTCGATGATAGCAAGCTATCCAGGCTCTGAGGCAGCAAAGCAGCCCCAAACCATGATGCTCCCTCCACCATACTTTACAGTTGGGATGAGGTTTTGATGTTGGTGTGCTGTGCCTTTTTCTATCCACACAGTTTTGTGTGTTCCTTCCAAACAACTCAACTTTAGTTCCATCTGTCCACAAAATATTTTGCCAGTAGCGGTTGAATCTCCATATGCTCTTTTGCAAACTTCAGACGAGCAACAGTGTTATTTTTGGACAGCAGTGGCTTCTTCTGTGGTGTCCTCCATTGAACAGCATTCTTGTTTAGTGTGTTATGTATCATAGACTCGTCAACAGAGAAGTTAGCGTGGTCCAGAGATTTCTGTAAGTCTTTAGCTGACACTCAACCTCATTGAGCATTTTGCGCTGTGCACTTGAACACATCTTGGCATGATGGCCACTCCTAGAGAGAGTAGCAACAGTGCTGAACTTTCTCCATTTTAGACAATTTATCTTCTCGTGGACTGATGAACATCAATACTTTTAGAGGTACTTTTGTAACCCTTTCCAGCTTTATGCAAGTCAAGAATTCTTAATATTGCGTCTTCTGAGATCTCTTTTGTCCGAGCCATGGTTCACATCAGGCAATGCTTCTTGTGAACAGCATATTCAAACTTTGTGAATGTTTTTTTATAGGACAGGACATCTCTATCCAACATCTCCAATCTCAACTCATTGATTGGACTCCAGGTTAGCTGAGTCCTGACTCCAATTATATTTTGGAGAAGTCATTAGTTTAGGCACAGTGTGTTTGTCTATTGTTGTGACTTAGATGAAGATCTGATAAAATTTGATGTCCAATTTATGCAGAAATCCAGGTAATTCCAAAAGATTCACATACTTTTTTATGCCACTACTTCTAATCTGTTTTGGGAACATCTACCCAACATATTTCACCTTCTTTATTACTTTACCGAACACAATGACAGTGACAGTCAAAATCTTTTAAATTTGTGAACGTCTATATCAACATTTAGGCCATTTAAACAGAGGGAAGAAGGGCTAGGTAAAGGGCTCATTATTGTCATTCTGAGCATAGGCAATGTGTCGGCCTCCGACATAAAACACATACTCCTTTACTTATTTTTAAGGAAGTTTGTAAGTTGCATTCTTTATCGAAGAGCTAGTACAGTTATGTATTTATATCCGCCTGCTCGAGACAAAAACCCGCGATTGCTTTGCCATGTCTTTGCCGTAAAGCTGTCCAGCTGGATAAATGCCCCGTTGATGTAACATTGCAGTGAAGTGATGTAAATGGATGTAATGATGCAGCCGACCACCAGAGGGAGGCAAATACATGTTTATTCGACAGAGGATGTTTACATGGTCCTAGGAAGGTCTAGATGGCTGTCTTCTGACTTATAAAATGGTGGAAAAATCTATAAAATAAGTGATGTAAACATATATAAAAATAAAAACAATTCTAGTGTCTGATTCAAGGGACTGTCAGCTTAAGTTAACCTGTTGGGGATGGGGGCGCTGTTTAGACTATTTATGCTAATGTGGCTAATTTTTTAAACGGCTTCCCACAAAATCCTTGATCGTACAATATGCATATTATTATTATTATTGGATAGAAAACAGTCTATAGTTTCTATAGGAGTTGAAATTTTGTCTCTAAGTGGAACAGAGCCCATTCTACAGCAATTTCCCTGACATGGAGTCAGATTTGAGAAACGTTGGCCACTTTTCTGAAGTCATTTAAAAGAGCACTGTCGTTGCTATGACTATACGGACACTTCTTACGTCTTCCCCTGGATGCCTTTACGTGATGACGATTCCAACGGGCTCGATTGCTCGTTCACAGGCCCTACAAATGAAAAAAACCTTTAGCTAGCAAGTCTTTTCTTGCTGCGTAACGCGCGTGGAAGACACCGACCCTCTCCTGTTCCAAGCGTTAGTTTAGCCTGTTATATTTCTCCGGTCATCTTTTCACTCGTTATAGGAGTTACAAACATCACAAAGTAGTTAATTTAAAGCGTTTTATAGCAATTTATATCCGTTTAGTGCGATTTTGGGACATTTATTTTTGCAACGATGTGAAAAGTTGGGTACGCTTTTCAGTTCATCCCGAACGTAGTTGACATTTCCACATGGCAAGAGGACAGCTTTCCACCAAAAGACGATTTCTCCCAAGAAAGGATCCTTTGCCCAAGATACTGATGGAAGAACAGCTCAAGGTAGGACATTTTTATTATGATAAATCGTGTTTCTGTCGAAACATTTTAGTGGCTTAGGACGCCATGTTTTTTGACGTAGCTTCGCTTGGCGCAAACTGTATTGAAAAGTAAGGATAAATTAAAAAATGTAATAACGCAATTGTATTAAGAATTAAATTGTCTATCAATCCCTGTCCACCCTATATTTTTTAGTCACGTTTATGAGTATTTATGTATAAGAGTAGATCACTGTCTAAGTGGCGCAAGGACAAATTCTGACCAGCCGAGTTACATTTCACATTGTCTAACCATGATTTTGGTGGCTAAATATAAACATTTTCGATCAAACTGTATATGCATGTTGTAATGTGATGTTACAGGAGTGTCATCGGAAGAATTCTGAGAAGGTTAGTGAAAAAATTAATATCTTTTGGCGATGTTGACTTTTATCGCTCACTTTGGCTAGAATCAATGCTGGGCTGCTAATTGCTATGTGCTAAGCTAATATAACGATTTATTGTGTTTTCGCTGTAAGACACTTAGAAAATCTGAAATATTGTCTGTATTCACAGGATCTGTGTCTTTCGATTCGTGTATGCTGTGTATTTTTACGAAATGTTTGATGATTAGTAGTTAGGTAAACACGTTGCTCATTGTAATTATTCTAGTCCATTTGTGATGGTGGGTGCAATTGTAAACTATGCCATATACCTGAAATATGCACTTTTTTCTAACAAAACCTATCCCATACCATAAATATGTTATCAGACTGTCATCTAATGAGTTTTTTTGTTGGTTAGGGGCTATAAATATCTTAGTTTAGCCGAATTGGTGATGGCTACTGGTGTTGGTGGACAAATAAAAGATGGTGGATTATGCTAATGTGTTTTTAGGTAATAGATGTACATCTTTACATATTGTGTCTTCCCTGTAAAACATTTTAAAAATCGGAAATGTTGACTGGATTCATAAGATCTGTGTCTTTCATTAGCTGTATTGGACTTTAATGTGTGAAAGTTAAATATTTAAAAAAAATATTTTTTTTGAATTTCGCGGCACTGGTTTTTCAGTGGAGGGGGGGGGGGTGTGCCGCTAGCGCCACGCTGATCCTAGACAGGTTAAGCACATTTTTAATCCTGAACTTATTTACGCTTGCCTTAACGAAGGTGTTGAAAACTTATTTTTAGAAGTAATTTCAGATTTAAAAATGTGACTCAACACTTGGATTCAGTCTTATGTAGCAAAATGTGAAATTGTGTTTTTTACATTGGATAATAGTAGAGACTCAGAGATGCAAAAGGGTATATCATACACTGCATTTGAGGAACAATGGGAAAGTAATTCTGCTTTCAAAGTTGATCAATTTGTAAACTCACTTTTGAGAAAATCGCCTTTGAATGTTTTGGTATCTAGAGAACAGCCCTTCTTTTTCTACACCCATTCAGCATCGTTCACACCCTGACCCTAAGCTTTAGCCCCACCCATCTCCTTGGATTTGTTTACCTCTGGATAACATAACAACAGCTTAATCAGCTCTGCTCGGCAACAATCAGCTCGGCAACAATTTCTTTATGCTTCTTTGCAGACATTTACTGACACCAGCCATATTCAACGGTGTGGTACACACGTCACGCAACTTTAGCTAACGAGCCAGACAGCTAACTTTAGCTAGCTAGCTAACAGTACACTTTAGCTTAAGACATATAGCTAGCTAAGTAAATAATGAATCTAGCTAGGTAAACGATGTTTAAGATCACACATGTCACGTAACGTTAGCTAATGATTAAGCCAGCTAATGTTAGCTGGTTAAACAACAAATGCCAACAATGCCGAATATTAGGTTCTATCTAGAAAAGCAAACAGCTCTGGTAAAAATATAATAACGTCCGCTAGGGAGCCAGCCAGCTAACATTAGCTAGCTAGCTAAGAGTACACATTAGCTTAAAACATATAGCTACCTAGCTAGGTAAACAATGAACCTAGCTAGGTAAAAAAAACGTTTCAGATCACACATGTTACGTAACGTTAGCTAACAAGCCAGCCAGCTAACATTCGCTAGTTAACAATGATGAACAGTACTGGGAGCTAACCAACCAGGTCCAATGTTAGCTAGCTAACATTAGACTCTAACTAGAAAAGCACACGGCTCTGGGAAACAAATAATAACTTCAGCTAGGGAGCCAGCCAGCTAACGTTAGCTAGCTAGCTAGCTAACAGTACACTTCAGCTTGAAATCAAGCCACTTTCTGTCAAAATTAGAAACGTGTAATATCTGAAAAAGTAGGAAGCTAAAGCTAGACTATCTTACCTGTATACATCATTATGCATGATGCACGCGTCTCCCTTTCAGGAATGCCATACCACGGTTGCCCTTAGTTTGAAGATGTAATCCGGAGACAGCTGTTAAATCCATCTCTTTAGCTATCATACTCTAATTCCACTGATTTCAAAACGTGAGCCTCCAGAAAGTGGAGGGCAACACTTATACAGCTCAACTACACATTTACATTTAAGTCATTTAGCAGACGCTCTTATCCAGAGCGACTTACAAATTGGAAAGTTCATACATATTCATCCTGGTCCCCCCGTGGGGAATGAACCCACAACCCTGGCGTTGCAAGCGCCATGCTCTACCAACTGAGCCACACGGGACCACAATAAATGTTTTGACCTCTACCGCTTCTCTCTCCCGGATCCGGGATCCTCCTCATCAAAAAAGCTGACTAGCATAGCCTAGCTTAACGGGACAGGGATATCATATAATATAATTTTCATGAAATCACAAGTCCAATACAGCAAATGAAGATAAACATCTTGTGAATCCAGCCATCATTTCCAATTTTTAAAATGTTTTACAGCAAAAACACAATATGTATTTCTATTAGCTAACCACAATAGCAAAAGACTCAACCGCATATTTTCACCATGTTTCCACCGCATAGGTAGCTTTCACAAAACCGACAAAATAGAGATAAAATTAGTCACTAACCAGGAAACAACTTCATCAGATGACAGTCGTATAACATGTTATACAATACATTTATGTTTTGTTTGAAAATGTGCATATTTGAGGTATAAATCATAGTTTTACATTGCAGCCACCATCAAAAATAGCACCAAAGCAGCCAGAATAATTACAGAGAGCAACGTGAAATACATAAATACTCATCATAAAACATTTATGAAAAATACATGGTGTACAGCAAATTAAAGATAAACATCTTGTGAATCCAGCCAATATTTCCGATTTTTTAAGTGTTCTACAGCGAAAACACAATACAGAATTAAATTAGCTTACCACAATAGCCAAACACACAAACGCATTTATTCACCGCAAAGGTAGCTTTCGCAAAAACCAGCAAAAGATATAAAATTAATCACTAACCTTTGGACAACTTCATCAGATGACAGTCTTATAACATCATGTTATACAATACATTTATGTTTTGTTCGAAAATGTGCATATTTATAGCTACAAATCCTGGTTATACATTGTGAATACGTAGCAACGTTTCACCAGAATCTTCGGAGATATGCTGGACACTCACCTAATCACACCAAAGAACTCATCATAAACTTTACATAAAAATACTTGTTGTATGGCAAATGAAAGTAACACTTACCTTTGATGATCTTCATCAGAATGCACTCCCAGGAATTACAGTTCCACAATAAATGTTTGTTTTGTTCGATAATGTCCATAATTTATGGACATAGCTTCTTTTGAATAGCTTCTTTTGTTAGGGCGTTTGGTAAACAAATCCAAAAGCGCGTTCTGGTCCAGCCGAACGTCGGACGAAAAGTTCAAAAAGTTCCGTTACAGCCCGTAGAAACTTGTCAAACTAAGTATAGAACCAATCTTTAGGATGCTTTTAACCTGTCTAGGATCAGCGTGGCGCTAGCGGCACACCCCCCCCCCCCCCACTGAAAAACCAGTGCCGCGAAATTCAAAAAAAATATTTTTTTAAAATATTTAACTTTCACACATTAAAGTCCAATACAGCTAATGAAAGACACAGATCTTGTGAATCCAGTCAACATTTCCGATTTTTAAAATGTTTTACAGGGAAGACACAATATGTAAAGATGTACATCTATTACCTAAAAACACATTAGCATAATCCACCATCTTTTATTTGTCCACCAACACCAGTAGCCATCACCAATTCGGCTAAACTAAGATATTTATAGCCCCTAACCAACAAAAAAACTCATTAGATGACAGTCTGATAACATATTTATGGTATGGGATAGGTTTTGTTAGAAAAAAGTGCATATTTCAGGTAGATGGCATAGTTTACAATTGCACCCACCATCACAAATGGACTAGAATAATTACAATGAGCAACGTGTTTGCCTAACTACTAATCATCAAACATTTCGTAAAAATACACAGCATACACGAATCGAAAGACACAGATCCTGTGAATACAGACAATGTTTCAGATTTTCTAAGTGTCTTACAGCGAAAACACAATAAATCGTTATATTAGCTTAGCACATAGCAATTAGCAGCCCAGCATTGATTCTAGCCAAAGTGAGCGATAAAAGTCAACATCGCCAAAAGATATTAATTTTTTCACTAACCTTCTCAGAATTCTTCCGATGACACTCCTGTAACATCACATTACAACATGCATATACAGTTTGATCGAAAATGTTTATATTTAGCCACCAAAATCATGGTTAGACAATGTGAAATGTAGACAAGCTGGTAAAGAAAAAGTCCTTGCGCCACTTAGACAGTGATCTACTCTTATACATAAATACTCATAAACGTGACTAAAAAATATAGGGTGGACAGGGATTGATAGACAATTTAATTCTTAATACAATTGCGTTATTACATTTTTTAATTTATCCTTACTTTTCAATACAGTTTGCGCCAAGCGAAGCTACGTCAAAAAACATGGCGTCCTAAGCCACTAAAATGTTTCGACAGAAACACGATTTATCATAATAAAAATGTCCTACCTTGAGCTGTTCTTCCATCAGTATCTTGGGCAAAGGATCCTTTCTTGGGAGAAATCGTCTTTTGGTGGAAAGCTGTCCTCTTGCCATGTGGAAATGTCAACTGCGTTCGGGATGAACTGAAAAGCGTGCCCAACTTTTCACATCGTTGCAAAAATAAATGTCCCAAAATCGCACTAAACGGATATAAATTGCTATAAAACGCTTTAAATTAACTACTTTATGATGTTTGTAACTCCTATAACGAGTGAAAAGATGACCGGAGAAATATAACAGGCTAAACTAACGCTTGGAACAGGAGAGGGTCGGTGTCTTCCACGCGCGTTACGCAGCAAGAAAAGACTTGCTAGCTAAAGGTTTTTTTCATTTGTAGTGCCTGTGAACGCGCAATCGACCCCATTGGAATCGTCATCACGTAAAGGCATCCAGGGGAAGACGTAAGAAGTGTCCGTATAGTCATAGCAACGACAGTGCCCTTTTAACTGACTTCAGAAAAGTGGCCAACATTTCTCAAATCTGACTCCATGTCAGGGAAATTGCTGTAGAATGGGCTCTGTTCCACTTAGAGACAAAATTTCAACTCCTATAGAAACTATAGACTGTTTTCTATCCAATAATAATAATAATATGCATATTGTACGATCAAGGATTTTGTGGGAAGCCGTTTAAAAAATTTGCCAAATTAGCATAAATAGTCTAAACAGCGCCCCCATCCCCAACAGGTTAACATAATTCTTCAAGAATGTTCCAACCGGAGAATTCCTATGTCTGTAGAAAAGCAATGGAACGAGAGCTCTCTCTCGTGACCGCGCCTCAGAGCCTGTGGCAATCTGCCAGACACCTGGCTCATTCCTCTCTCATTCGGTCCCACTTCACAGTAGAAGCCTCAAACAAAGTTCTAAAGACTGTTGACATCTAGTGGAAGCCTTAGGAAGTGCAATATAACCAATATCCCACTGTATCTACAATAGGGGTTAAAAAACTACACGCCTCAGATTTCCTAATTCCTGGTTAGATTTTTCTCAGGTTTTCGCCTGCAATATGAGTATTGTTATACTCGTAGACATCATTCAAACAGTTTTAGAAACTTTAGAGTGTTTTCTATCCAATACTACTACTAATGTGCATATATTAGCATCTGTGACAGAGTAGCAGGCAGTTTACTCTGGGCACCTTATTCATCCAAGCTACTCAATACTGCCACCCTGTCACCAATAAGTTTTTAAAAAGTCGCATTCGACAGGACTACCAACACAGACTGACGAGCTCAAATAAACAGCAGCCTTCAATATGGCAGACCAATCCAGACTCCTCTCTCGTCATGTCCAGCCCACTCATTATCTCAGCCAATCATGACAGGTGGGAAAGTTGCTAACTTTTTATTTGGCTTAACCAACAAGGCTCGTAATTTAACAATTGTATTTGAATTTACAGATAAAAGTTTGTTTTTAAGGCTCATGTGCTCACGTTTACATGTTCAAGAAGGTATTTCTGCCCAAAAAAGCATTTTGATTTTGATTTTGAAAATATGTTTTACTTTCAACGGCTCTCCTGTGAAGTTGTGACTTGCGACATACACCTAGTTTCCTGAATAGGGTCACAGATGTCTAAAACATTACTCCACTTTGACATTATTGGGTTTTTGTTTGACACAAGTTTAAATTTAGGCTGTAACACAACAAAATATGGAAAAAGTAATTGAAAAAGTCAAGGGGTGTGAAAACACATCTGATAATGAGCTCAAATAACACGGGCATCATCACATTCTCTTTACCTTCCCATTGGAAATGTTTGCTGAAGAACATCTTCATTCATACAGGGAATTTATTTGAATTTAAAGACAGCGCACATTGAGTTATTAACGTTTCAGCGTTCACATCAATTGTAAATGTGCCAAGAGGTACCGAAATAACTCATCATATTCCCTTCACCCCATTTGTATGTATATCGTACCCCAGGTACTCGAACCCCCTGGTTGTATGATCTGCCTGAGGCTGGAGATGGTCTTCAAACCGACACGCTGACACAGTCCCCAAACCCACCAACACAATAACCTTCCCCTCCAGCCTTGCAAAGGGAGTCTTCTTTGTTGTTCCTGCTGAACTAAACTCAGTATGCAAGCATAACTCACAACCACATCCACCTCACATCCAAGCCCTGTGGCAACATTCCGTCTGCAATACCTGGTGTCCTTCTTCTAACTCACTTCTATGCTAGCTATGTTTTGTCAACTTTCTCTCACACACACACACACACACACACACACACACACACACACACACACACACACACACACACACACACACACACACACACACACACACACACATCAACAAGCCTAGAGTCGTTCCTCCTACTCTTTCAAGGTCAAACAAACTCTTTGTTGTCTTACTGCAAATCAGACTATTGATTACTGCATCAGACAGCATCGCATCTGCAAGGCAACAGGTGCAAGGCAACAGGTGCAAGCCAAAACCCTTAATAAGGAAGATAGTACACACAGCACAAAACATAAAACAACATATATATAATATTTTAGGCGATGAACAGGAAAACCGTTTTGACAAGTTTAATAATTGTTACCCTATTCTTTTCAGCTATGCACTGTCCACAGCGCCATCTATGGGTTGTATGTCTCCATACCCATCCTTCAGCTTTATACCAAACAATTTTCTCTGTCCTTTCCATCCACAGTTCTCACTTCCCCATTTACCTCTGTCCCATAACCACTGGTTACGCTAGCTAAGTCCTGGGCCAGCCAACAATGGAGTAGCTTTACAAACTATGTTATTGTATTTAACCTTTATGTTACCATTTTTTTTACCGGGATGGTCAAATTAATAACACATTCTTATTTACCACTGAACAAAAATATAAATGCAACATGCAACAATAGCTAAGATTTTACTGAGTTACAGTTCATATAAGGAAATCAGTCAATTGAAATAAATTCATTAGGCCCTAATCTATGGATTCCACATGCCTGGTAATACAGATAGCATATGTTGGTCACAGAAGCCTTTAAAAAAATAAGTAGGGGCGTAGATCAGAAAGGCAGTAAGTATTTGTTGTGACCACCATTTTCCTCACACAGCGTGACACATCTCCTTCTCAAAGAGTTGATCAGGATGTTTAACGTGGCCTGTGGAATGTCGTCCCCACTCCTCTTCAATGGCTGTGCGAACTGGAACACGCTGTTATAGACGTTGATTCAGAGCATCCCAAACATGCTCAATGGGTGACGTGTCTGGTGGGTATGCAGGCCTTGGAAGAACTGGGACATTTTCAGCTTCCAGGAATTGTGTACAGATCCTTGCGACATGGGGATGTGCATTATCATGCTGAAACATGAGGTGATGGTGGAGGATGAATGAAACGACAATGGGCCTCAGCATCTCGTCACGGTATCTCTGTGCATTCAAATTGCCATCGATAAAAAGCAATTGTGTTCATTGTTCGTAGCTTAATTAAGCCTGACCATGCTTCACTGTGGGGATGGTATTCTCTGGGTTATGAGAGGTGTTGGGGTTGCTCAATTTTAGTCTCGTCTGACCAGAGTACCTTCTTCCATATGTTTGGGGAGTCTCCCATATGCCTTTTGGCGAACACCAAATGTCTTTGCTTATTTTTTTCTTTTAGCAATGGCTTTTTTCTGACCACTCTTCCGTAAAGCCCAGCTCTGTGGAGTGTATGGCTTAAAGTGGTCCTATGGACAGATACTCCAATCTCCGCTGTGGAGCTTTGCAGCTCCTTCAGGGTTATCTTTGGTCTCTATGTTGCCTCTTTGATTAGTGCCCTCCTTGCCTGGTCCGTGAGTTTTGGTGGGCGACCTTCTCTTGGCAAGTTTGTTGTGGTGCCATATTCTTTAAATGTTTAAATAATGGATTTAATGGTGCTCTGTGGGATGTTCAAAGTTCCTGATATTTATTTATAACCCAACCCTGATCTGTACTTCTCCACAACTTTGTCCCTGACCTGCTTGGAGAGCTCCTTGGTTTTCATGGATCCGCTTCCTTGGTGGTGCCCCTTGCTTAGTGGTGTTGCAGACTCTGGGCCCTTTCAGAACAGGTGTATATATACTGAGATCATGTGACAGATCATGTGACACTTAGATTGCACACAGGTGGACTTTATTTAACTAATTATGTGACTTCTGAAGGTAATTGGTTGCACCAGATGCTATTTAAGGGTTTCATAGCAAAGGGGGTGAATACATGCTCCACTTTTCCATTTTATATATTTTTTTATTTTTTGAAACAAGTAATTTTTTTCATTTCACTTCACCAATTTGGACTATTTTTTGTATGTCCATTACATGAAATCCAAATAAAAATCTATTTAAATTACAGGTTGTAATGCAACAAAACAGGAAAAACACTAAGTGGGATGACTACTTTTACAAGGCACTGTATGGACCATTTCTGGGATCTTTTATTTCAGCTCATGAAACATGGGCCCAACACTTCACATGTTGCATTTATATTTGTTTTCAGTATTCAATGAGGGCCTGGCAACAGGTAAAAGGTTTTCGGTGGGGAAGGGGACGGAGACAATTTTTTTGGGGGGGGCCAAGACAGACAACTTAGAAGAAAAACACTTGGCAACAGCAAAATTCACACTTGGGAAACTAAACACATCACAACATGAGAGACACCACACTACATGAAGGGAGACCTATGGCAACAACACAATGTAAAGGGTGACCTATGGCAACAACACAATGTAAAGGGAAACCTATGGCAACAACACAATGTAAATGGAGACCTATGGCAACAACACAATGTAAAGAGAGACCTATGGAAACAACACAATGTAAAGGGAAACCTATGGCAACAACACAATGTAAAGAGAGACCTATGGCAACAACACAATGTAAAGAGATTCCTATGGAAACAACAAAATGCACAGGGAGACCTATGGCACCAACACAGCACATTGTAAAGGGACACCTGTGTTAACAACACAAAACATTGTAAAGGGAGACCTATGGCAACAACACAACACATTGTAAAGGGACACCTGTGTTAACAACACAAAACATTGTAAAGGGAGACCTGTAGCAACACCACAACATGTTGTAAAGGGAGACCTATGGCAACAACACAACACATTGTAAAGGGAGACCTGTGTTAACAACACAACACATTGTAAAGGGTAGAAAACAGAAAACACAGTAGGGATGACAAGTAGGATATCATAACACTACATGGTGATGCCTGTGGCAACAACACAACACATTGTAAAGGGAGACTTGTGGCAACAACACAATATGTTGTAAAGGGAGACTTGTGGCAACAACACAACATGTTGTAAAGGGCAGAAAACAGAAAACACAGTAGGCATGACAAGTAGTGATCTGCAGAATTGGGGGAAAGAGCAGATACAGATTCTACTTGTATTCTAGTTCCTCCCAACAAGTGGAATCATTAATATGTCACGTATTAGCCATGTTCCATAATATTGTCTGTCTGTCTGTCTGTCTGTCTGTCTGTCTGTCTGTCTCTCTGTCTCTCTGTCTCTCTGTCTCTCTCTGTCTCTCTCTGTCTCTCTCTGTCTCTCTGTCTCTCTGTCTCTCTGTCTCTCTCTCTCTGTGGGAAACATGTTAACATTGCCTAAGCAAGTGAGGGAGATAATATACAAAAGTGAAATAAACAATAAAAGTAACAGTAAACATTACACATACAGAAGTTTCAAAACAATAAAGACATTTAAAATGTCATATTATGTATATTTACAGTGTTGTAACAATGTACAAATGGTTAAAGTAGACAAGGGAAAATAAATAAGAATAAATATTGGTTGTATTTACAATGTTGTTTGGTCTTCACTGGTTGCCCTTTTCTTGTGGCAACAGGTCACAAATATTGCTGCTGTAATGGCACACTGTGGAATTTCACCCGGTAGATATGGGAGTTTATCAAAATTGGGTTTGTTTTCGAATTCTTTGTGGATCTGTGTAATCTGAGGGAAATATGTGTCTCTAATATGGTCATACATTGGGCAGGAGGTTAGGAAGTGCAGCTCAGTTTCCACCTCCTTTTGTGGGCAGTGTGCACATAGCCTGTCTTCTCTTGAGAGCCAGGTCTGCCTACGGTGGCCTTTCTCAACAGCAAGGCTATACTCACTGAGTCTGTACATAGTCAAAGCTTTCCTTAAATTTGGGTCAGTCAGAGTGGTCAGGTATTCTGCCACTGTGTACTCTCTTTTTAGGGCCAAATAGCATTCTAGTTTGCTCAGTTTTTTGGTTAATTCTTTACAATGTGTCAAGTAATTATCTTTTTCTTTTCTCATGATTTGCTTGGGTCTAGTTGTGTCGCTGTCCTTGGGCTCTGTGGGGTATGTTTGTGTTTGTGTTTGTGTTTTTGAACAGAGCCCCAGGACCAGCTTGCTGAGGGGGCTCTTCTCCAGGTTCATCTCTCTGTAGGTGATGGCTTTGTTATGGAAGGTTTGGGAATCGCTTCCTTTTAGGTGGTTGTAGAATTTAAAGTCTCTTTTCTGGATTTTGATAATTAGTGGGTATCGGCCTAATTCTGCTCTGCATGCATTATTTGGTGTTCTACGTTGAACACGGAGGATATTTTTGCAGAATTCTGCATGCAGAGTCTCAATTTGTTGTTTGTCCCATTTTGTGAATTCTTGGTTGGTGAGCGGACCCCAGACCTCACAACCATAAAGGGCAATGGGCTCTATGACTGATTCAAGTATTTTTAGCCAGATGCTAATTGGTTTGTTGAATTTCATGTTCCTTTTGATGGCATAGAACGCCCTTCTTGCCTTGTCTCAGATCGTTCACAGCTTTGTGGAAGTCACCTGTGACGCTGATGTTTAGGCCAAGGTGTGTATCGTGTTTTGTGTGTTCTAGGGCAACGGTGTCTAGATGGAATTTGTATTTGTGGACCTGGCGACTGGACCTTTTTTGGAACACCATTATTTTGGTCTTACTGAGATTTACAGTCAGGGCCCAGGTCTGGCAGAATCTGTGCAGAATATCTAGGTGCTGCTGTAGGCCCTCCTGTAGGCCCTCTCTCTCTCTCCTCTCTCTCTCATCTCTCCCTCTGTCTAACCCCTCTCTCTCTCTTTCTCTCTTTCTCTCCCCTCTCTCTCTCTCTCTCTCTCTCTCTCTCTCTCTCTCTCTCTCTCTCTCTCTCTCTCTCTCTCTCTCTCTCTCTCTCTCTCTCTCCTCTCTCTCTCCCCTCTCTCTCTGTCTTTCTCTTTCTCTCTCTCATCTCTCTCTCCTCTATTTCTCTCTCTCTCCCCTCTCTTTCTCTCTCTCCTATCTCTCTCTCTCTCTCTCTCTCTCTCTTTCTCTCATCTCTCTCTCCTCTCTTTATCTCCCCTCTCTTTCTCTCTCTCCTATATCTCTCTCTGTCTCTCTCTCTCTCTCATCTCTCTCTCTCTCATCTCTCTCTCCCCTCTCTTTCTCTCTCTCCTATATCTCTCTCTCTCTTTCTCTCATCTCTCTCTCTAGAGATCATTTTACCTGAGTAATGAGGCAGGCATCATCTCATTTCATTAGCTAAACTCTCTAGGCTCCCTTCCCTTTGGATAGAATTACATCACCATATCTCCGAGTGATGTATCCAAAACAATCCTTCTACCCTGGTACTGTGTGGTTAATGGTGTAAGGGCATGATTCCTCTTTCAGGATTCCTATTATTAGCTACACTCTCAAGATTCTGGTTCCGTACCACTGAGTACCAGTATAGCACGACATATCCTATGTAACCATCTTTGTGCTATCCTAGTACCTGGTATTGTGTACGAGTGTGAAATGGTTGAACCATGGTAATGTAATGCTCGGACCTGAGCTGTTGAGAAAAACACAGCACTGAGAAAAGCTATTTCTACTTGGTAGTTTTGTTGCGGTTTCTTGGTTGGTATCTCTGAGGCAGGGTTCTCCAACCCAGCTCTTGGAGAACTACCCTCCTGTAGGTTTTAACTCCAACCCTGTTCTTGGAGAACTACCCTCCTGTAGGTTTTAACTCCAACCCTGTTCTTGGAGAACTACCCTCCTGTAGGTTTTAACTCCAACCCTGTTCTTGGAGAACTACCCTCCTGTAGGTTTTAACTCCAACCTTGTTCTTGGAGAACTACCCTCCTGTAGGTTTTAACTCCAACCCTGTTCTTGGAGAACTACCCTCCTGTAGGTTTTAACTCCAACCCTGTTCTTGGAGAACTACCCTCCTGTAGGTTTTAACTCCAACCCTGTTCCTGGAGAACTACCCTCCTGTAGGTTTTAACTCCAACCTTGTTCTTGGAGAACTACCCTCCTGTAGGTTTTAACTCCAACCCTGTTCTTGGAGAACTACCCTCCTGTAGGTTTTAACTCCAACCCTGTTCTTGGAGAACTACCCTCCTGTAGGTTTTAACTCCAACCCTGTTCCTGGAGAACTACCCTCCTGTAGGTTTTAACTCCAACCCTGTTCCTGGAGAACTACCTTCCTATATCTGTTAGACGAAATACTGCAGTGTGCAATCCCAGCAGCAAAATGTATGACCTGCAGCCGCAAAAAACTCCAATGTAAATACCCGTTAATAGTATAATATTGTAAACATTTTATTATCCTGAAACTTTCTGTGTGTGGTGTTGACTGTTAATGTCTGACTGTTGTCGGTTTTTGTCTTTGTTTTGTTTTAGTTTTTCCACTTGAGTTGGGAATGTAAACACAATTCCCATGGCAATAAGGCCATTTGAATTGAACCGAACTGAACTGAGAGATGTCTGATCTAAACAGACAGTACATGGTGGCAGACTCTCTGACCGCTGTGACTGATAGAAAACTGAGGAAAACAATGACTAGGTATAGACTAAGTGAGGACAGTCTGGCTAAGGAGACCGGTCGTCACAGGCAAACCTGGCTGCCCAGAGTGGACAGGCTGTGCTCACTCTGCTCTAGGGAAGAGGTAGAGACAGAGCTGCATTTCCTATTACACTGTGACAAATACTCTGAATTAAGAGAACATTTCTTACCCAAAATTATCATTCAGTACAAAGAATTTGGAACTGTAAAATATGAATAAAAAATCTAATATTTATTGGGTGAAAAGCTAAAAGCCTCTTGCCACAACCTGAGGGACAGCCAGTGAAAAGTGCAATGTAACGTCAATGATATTTACTGTTTCGTTTAGTTTGGTTTAGTTTAGTCATGTGTCTTCTCAGTCATGTTGAGACTGGTCTACTACTATTGCTTTAATGTACTTTCATTCTCATTAATATTGTTGATGTAGTGTCACGGCCGTCAAAAGGATAAGACCAATGCGCAGCGTGGTGAGCGTACATACTCCTTTTATTTAGAAATAACGCAGACAAAAACAATAAACAATACAAAACAACCGAGAAACTTAAGGGCAATGTGCCACAAACAAAGTTAACTTCCCACACTGAAAGGAGAGAAAAAGGGCTACCTAAGTATGGTTCCCAATCAGAGACAACGATAGACAGCTGTCCCTGATTGAGAACCATCCCCGGCCAAAATGTAGTAATCGAAAATCATAGAAAAACAAAACGTACAATGCCCACCCCAAATCACACCCTGAGCAAACCAAATAGAGACATAAAAAGGCTCTCTAAGGTCAGGGCGTGACATCGTTATTGTATGTTATTGACATGTAGTTGTTGTTAATTTTAATCCACTTCCACTACTATTTTTGTCATTTGTATACTTTGATAATGTAAGTAATTTAACTTGCCATGTCAATAAAGTCTATTTAATTGACAGAGTGAGATATATACTTTAGAGACAGAGAAAGAGAGCAAGAGATACCCAAAATTAGAGAGAGAGAGAGATACTGTATAGAGAGAGAGACCGCGAGAGAGAGAGAGAGAGAGAGAGATACGGTATATAATCAGTAAAATTATACAGAAATACACTACGGAGAAAGAAGGAAGCACATCAGAAATCAGCTCAATGAAAATTGAAGAATCCATAGGCGCTAACAACTTCTTGGAAAATTGGAAACACTAAACAAACAACAACACAAAGAATTATCTATCCAAAATGGAGATATATGGGTAAACCGCTTCTCCAATATTTTTGGCTCTATAACAAAGAACAAACAGCAAAAACATATACAGATGAAGTTGGAAGTTTACATACACTTCGGTTGGAGTCATTAAAAATCGTTTTTCAACCACTCCACAAATTTCGTGTTAACAAACTACAGTTTTGGCAAGTTGGTTAGGACATGTACTTTGTGCATTACACAAGTGATTTTTCCAACACTTGTTTACAGTGTCACGCCCTGACCTTTGCAATCCTTTTTATGTCTCTATTTTGGTTTGGTCGGGGCGTGAGTTTGGGTGGGCATTCTATGTTTTGTGTTCTATGTTTTCTATTTCTATGTGTTTGGCCGGGTGTGGTTCTCAGTCAGAGGCAGCTGTCTATCGTTGTCTCTGATTGAGAACCATAAGTAGGTAGCCTTTTTCCCCACCTGTGTTTTGTGGGTAGTTGTTTTCTGTTTTTTGTGTTGCTGCACCAGACAGAACTGTTTCGGTGTCGTTCGTTCTCTTTGTTGTTTTGTTATTCAGTGTTCAGTTTTACTAATAAATCATGAACACTTACCACGCTGCGCTTTGGTCCACTTATTCATGCAACGATGACCGTTACACCTTACATACAGACAGATTATTTCACTGATAATTCACTGTATCACAATTCCAGTGGGTCAGAAGGAAGTTTACATACACTAAGTCGACTGTGCCTTTAAACAGCTCGGGAAATTCAAGAACATGATGTCATGGCTTTAGAAGCTTCTGATAGGCTAATTGACATAATTTGAGTCAATTGGAGGTGTACCTGTGGATGTATTTCAAGGCCTACCTTCAAACCCAGTGCCTCTTTGCTTTACATCATGGGAAAATCAAAATAAATCAGCCAAGACCTCCGAAAAAATTGTAGACCTCCACAAGTCTGGTTTATCCTTGGGAGCAATTCCCAAATGCCTGAAGGTACCACATTCATCTGTACAAACAATAGTACGCAAGTATAAACACCATCGGACCACGCAACCGTCTTACCGCTCAGGAAGGAGACGCATTCTGTCTGTATACTTCTGAATTTGCCAATCTTGGTGTTCTCTGGCAAATGCCAAACGTCCTGCACGGTGTTGGGCTGTAAGCACAACCCCCACCTGTGGACGTCGGGCCCTCATACCAACCTCGTGGAGTCTGTTTCTGACCATTTGAGCAGACACATGCACATTTATGGCCTGCTGGAGGTCATTTTGCAGGGCTCTGGCAGTGCTCCTCCTGCTCCTCCTTGCACAAAGGCGGAGGTAGCCCTGCTGCTGGGTTGTTGCCCTCCTACGGCCTCCTCCACGTCTCCTGATGTTCTGTCCTGTCTCCTGGTAGCGCCTCCATGCTCTGGACACTACGCTGACAGACACAGCAAACCTTCTTGCCACAGCTCGCATTGATGTGCCATCCTGGATGAGCTGCACTACCTGAGCCACTTGTGTGGGTTGTAGACTCCGTCTCATGCTACCACTAGAGTGAAAGCACCGCCAGCATTCAAAAGTGACCAAAACATCAGCCAGGAAGCATAGGAACTGAGAAGTGGTCTGTGGTCACCACCTGCAGAATCACTCCTTTATTGGGGGTGTCTTGCTAATTGCCTATAATTTCCACCTTTTGTCTATTCCATTTGCACAACAGCATGTGAAATGTATTGTCAATCAGTGTTGCTTCCTAAGTGGACAGTTTGATTTCACAGAAGTGTGATTGACTTGGAGGTACATTGTGTTGTTTAAGTGTTCCCTTTATTTTTTTGAGCAGTGTATATAGACAGATAGATAGAGAGGAAACAAGACATTTTAAGGATTTTCTGGCAATCTGTAAAGGGCAGAGTTAAGCTGTTGAGGACTTGTAACTCTGTCATGGCAAAAGAGCTGTTGTAATCCTGACCGGGTGAAACAGAGAGAGAGGAAATATGGATGACAGGGGGAGGGAGGAGGAAGAGATGAGAGGGAGAGGCTCCCATCCCTGCAATGTGCTGGCACCCACTCATCCAAATAAAAGTTCTTCTCAATCAAAGCTCTTCTCTGTCCACCCCAATGGTAGAACACGCTTTGCCCTAACATCAGGACAGCTGAGTCCCTTCACATCTCCTGAAAATATATGAAAACCTACCTCTTCAAATCTTATGTTCATTAATATATGCCGCATCACATCAATCTATAAGACTGGTAAATAATGGAATTGTTTGGTAGGATTAACAATAACGGTTTCCATGAACTTCTCCAGTGATTTCTTGTCAACATTTAGAAAGTTTTCATAGAAAATAGACGTGACGATTGCCTGCTAGGTTGCGTTTCCATTGAACTATCTTGTGTTGATAAAAACAGCTGGATGTATTGACACACCTTAAAAAAACTCTTTTTTTTGCAAAAACCTACCTATAATGTGGTTCAGGCAAATTGTGCATTAATAACTTAGCAACAGCCTGCATGCAGTCATGTCTCAGGTAGCACGCAAAAAAAACAGCATGGACAGAATGCAAGAACTGACTAATATTTGTAATAATGCAAATTATTATCATGTGCCAATGTATCGCCATGGTGAATCTTGCACTCTTGTACATCTGAAATAATTGGATGGTTAAACAACCGGAAATTAAGCAATTCAGGCGATCTTGAAAGTTAGGGCAATCCTTGTCCGGAAAATTCAAAAAAATAAAATAAATGTGTTGCTAAAAAAAAAATATATATATTTTGTAAGCAGTAGGCATTAGAGTGGGGCGTGGAGCTTTATACTGTATATGATGACGTTAGATGCCACACGTACCTTCAAAATTATTCAGCAATCATCATTCATTCGAAAGACACCCATTTCTCATTTCCCATTTGTCGCAATATAATAAAGTTAGACGAAAGAAAAATCTATTTATTTATTTTTGCCTTTCGTACTTTAAACTATCAAAATAAAGAAAGTCGCACACTCCGTATATAAACTCCCAGCAATTTACTGCATCACTGTGCCTTCCTTAGTGTGATGCCGAAACGTTGGTAAATTCCCATTAAATTGCTGGGAGTTTATATATGGAGTGTGCGACACCCGTTTCTCATCACCATTTGTTGCAATAAATAAAGTTTGACAAAAGACAAATCCACCCCTTGTCCTATATCTGCCGTTTCCAATAAACATACTTATTTTGCAACATTTCTTTTGTCGAATGGAAACCTTCCTAATAATAATCAAATTGTTTGTCAGATGTAAAAGCTATTTTCCAAGACTGTTGATTCACTTAGTGGACACTTTGGCTGATAGCCTTTGTTTTGTGCCTCACGAGAAGCATAAGAAAAACAACATTTTACATTTTGACAATTTACTGAAAACTAAATATGAAAATTATAAAGATGTTAGTCAAGGAAAGTATCATATTGACCAAAAAATTGTCTAAACTTCAATTGAAAAATACAAACATCCTTGACGGTAACAAACATGCTTGAGGTATTTATTACAGTTCATTTAAATTTCCCCATCCATCAAATCAATTGAATTTAATAAAGCCCTTTTTACATCAGCAGTCCTAGAATGGCAGGAACCTAGGAAGAAACCTAGAGAGGAACCATGCTCTGAAAGGTCCAGTCCTTTTCTGGCTATGCCGGGTGGAGATTATAAGAGTACATGTTCAATAAGGCCAGATTGTTCTTCAAGATGTTCAAACGTTCATAGATGACCAGCAGGGTCAAATAATCAGTGCTTATAGAGGGTGCAACAGGTCAGCACCTAAGGAGTAAATGACATTTGGCCTTTAATGGGTGAGCATTCAGAGGTCAAGACAGCAGGTGTGGTAGAGAGAGCGAGAGAGCGAGAGAGCGAGAGAGCGAGAGAGCGAGAGAGCGAGAGTGCGAGAGTGCGAGAGTGCGAGAGTGCGAGAGTGCGAGAGTGCGAGAGTGCGAGAGTGCGAGAGTGCGAGAGTGCGAGAGAGAGAGAGTGCGAGAGAGAGAGAGTGCGAGAGAGAGAGAGTGCGAGAGAGAGAGAGTGCGAGAGAGAGAGAGTGCGAGAGAGAGAGAGTGCGAGAGAGAGAGAGTGCGAGAGAGAGAGAGTGCGAGAGAGAGAGAGTGCGAGAGAGAGAGAGCGCGAGAGTGCGAGAGAGCGAGAGCGAGAGAGAGAGCGAGAGAGTGCGAGAGAGAGAGAGAGCGAGAGAGAGAGAGAGCGAGAGAGTGCGAGAGAGAGAGAGAGAGAGAGAGAGAGGAATATGGTCGAAACAGCAGGTCCGGGATGAGGTACCACGTCCGGTGTACAGGTCAGTGTTCCATATCCGCACAGCCCCGATACGACGGGATATCAACAGATCGGGTAGCCAGAGAGTAGAGCATTTCAGTCGTCTAATCTTGAAGATACAAAAGCATGGATTAGCTTTTCTGCATAAATTATTTTTACCAAAAGTTTCAAATTTTTGCAATGTTACAAAGATGGAAAAAAAGCTGCTCTTTAAATATTTTTGATGTTTGTCAAAAAAAAAGAGATCAGGGTCCACAGTAATGCCGAGATCCTTCAGTTTTACTGCCATCAAGATTCATTGTCAGAACAAATAGCAGTTATCTTTGTTTCTTGGGACCTAGAGCTAGAGCAAGCGTCTCTATTTTTTCTGAGTTTAGAGGTAAAACATTTGCGGCATCCACTTCCTTCTGTCTGAAACACAGGCTTCCAGTCCCTGCCACTGAAAAACATCCCCACAGCATGATGCCGCCACCACCATGCTTCACTGTAGGGATTGTGCCAGGTTTCCTCCAGAGGAAACTAGAGAGCTTGGATTTGAGAATAAATACAATAAACTCTATTGGAATAGAATACTTTACAAGCTTAAGACTACTCACAAATGTATCTTTATCTAGTAGTAACTTAATATAGTAACAGGTATAAAACACATTATGTAAGCCTTCGAGACAGCCTAGCCCTGAAGTCTATGAGCATTATAGGCTAACAAAACATCTTGGAATGATGTCAGATGTCAACTGAGTGTAATTCATAGATCAAGGTCACACTTTGGAATTTAACAAACAAATCCTAAATCAAGAGCTTTAAAAGTTCAATCTGAATTTTTGTTAAAATTGAGTTAATTACACAGCCTTGTTCTGTTCAATGTAGTCTGCCTACATAGTACCTTAAATAACCCAATTCATGTTAAGTTAAAAATAATAAAAAAAATGCTGACATCATTAAAAACAATGTATTTGTTATTTTTTGTTCAGATAGAATATTATAGTCTCAAACTCTCGGAATGATTGAATTTGTTCTTGTCAACTATGGGTGTACATTCTGAACATTGTCTACATGGCCTGTAGACCACTATCACCAAATCTAGTTATAAGGCTTCCTTTTTATTGTTGTTTTGTTTTCTGTTATAAGCCCACATTTGCAGCCTATCATGTGAGCAGGCAAGTTGATAAAGGTGCTCCTTTATTGTTAAAAGTACAAAAATAAATACAAATGTATCTTTTCACCTCACCTGTGAGAGTAAAGAGGACATTCTGCAACTCTTGCAGCTTCAATCTTGTCGTCTGGGGCGTAAAAAATCAAGAACTTAGGGAGAGTTTTAAATATTTCAAACTGACCTCCTGGGTTCAGGGGCAATGGGAATAGAAAATATTACATGAATCAAAAATCGGCTCAATGGGAGGCCATTTTGAAATATTTAGAAACCTCTTAGACTTTTAAATCTGAAACACACATATGATGTCACGGACTTCTAGGAGTGGTGGGTGTAGAGTCAGGCGCAGAGAGCAATACTTCCAATGGATGTGTTTGTTTCTAGCCAACCATCAGGCAATGACTACAAATAAGGTATGTCTCCAAAAACCAGGAAATAACATAAAACAAGAAACACAACTTCACCACTGACAGTAGGAATAAGCCCACATACAAGCAGGCGGGCACTGGAAGTTTAAATAGACCATTGATGAACCATAATAAGCAACAGGTGAAAACAATCAAGACAAAACCAACAGAAAAGAAAAAGGGATCAGTGGCAGCTAGTAGACCGGTGACGACGACCGCCGAGCGCCACCCGAACAGGAAGAGGAGCCACCTTCGGTGGAAGTCGTGACAGATGAAGGTTGATGCTATAGTTTTCATCCTCACAGGAGAGTTAAAAATATAATATATACACTATTGTTCAAAAGTTTGGGGTCACTTAGAAATGTCATTGTTTTTGAAAGAAAAACACATTTTTTGTCCATTAAAATAACATCAAATTGATCAGAAATACAGTGTAGACATTGTTAATGTTGTAAATTACTTTTGTAGCTAGAAACGGCAGATTTTTTTATGGAATATCAATATCTATATTGGCGTACAGAGGCCCATTATCAGCGACCATCACTCCTGTGTTCCAATGGCACGTTGTGTTAGCTAATCCAAGTTTATCATTTTAAAAGGATAATTGATCATTAGGAAACCCTTTTTCAATTACAGGTTCAAAATGGCCAGAAACAAACAACTTTCTTCTGAAAGTCTATTCTTGTTCTGAGAAATGAGGGCTATTCGATGCGAGAAATTGGTAAGAAACTGAAGATCTCGTAGAGCGCTGTGTACTACTCCCTTCACAGAACTGCGTAAACTGGCTCTAACCAGAATAGAAAGAGGAGTGGGAGGCCCTGCTGCACAACTGAGCAAGAAGAAAAATACATTAGAGTGTCTAGTTTGAGAAACAGACACCTCACAAGTCCTCAACTGGCAGCTTCATTAAATAGTACCCGCAAAACACCTGTGTCAACGTCAACAGTGAAGATGGGACTCTGGGATGCTGGCCTACTAGGCAGAGTTGCAAAGAAAAAGCCATATCTCAGACTGGCCAATAAAAATAAAAGATTACGATGGGCAAAAGAACACAGATACTGGACAGAGGAACTCTGCCTAGAAGGCCAGCATCCCGGAGTCACCTCTTCACTGTTGACAATGAGACTGGACAGAGGAACTCTGCCTAGAAGGCCAGCATCCCGGAGTCGCCTCTTCACTGTTGACGTTGAGACTGGACAGAGGAACTCTGCCTAGAAGGCCAGCATCCCGGAGTCACCTCTTCACTATTGACATTGAGGCTGGTGTTTTGACAATAGTCATTTACAACATTAGCAATGTTACACTGTATTTCTGATCATTTTTGTTATTTTAAAAACAAGGACATTTCTAAGTGACACCAAACTTTTGAACAGTAGTGTATATCGTATTTTTACTTTTAAAGTTTAAGAGGCACTTTTATCAACTTCCACTGTCCTCTTATAATTTATACATGTCCTCTTCACTGGTGAGGTAGTGGCAGTCACACGTGAAAGAGAAGCAGAAGAGAGAGGGAGGGGAGTGAAAACATTGGAGGTCAATGACCACTGGAAAATGTAATAATCACCTGGAATGTCAATGTACAAAACCCTAAGAAACATACAATTGTTGTGTGGTCCACTACTTTCCACTACTTGCACTCTAAAAGTAAAGTAGAATAATTAAAATCACAACAAATACAACAATTCTCTTTTAACATTGGATACCTATTAACTCTGTTGCCTGTGTATAATATATTATTGACCATCTCATCCTCGTTTACGTACCCGAGTGGCTAATTGCAACACAGCAATAATTCTAAATATTTTAAAAGGTCAAAATGCATTATTCATCTGGTGATTTAGCAGGCTGGTTTTAAACTGTGTGGGCTAATTTACTAATTAGAGAAAGGGGAATTTGTTATGTATTTGGTGGAGATTGTAGTAATATGAGGTGGAGAAGACTTGATCAAAACAAAAGTATACAGTATATCAAAAGTATCTTTGATAAATATCTATAAATGTTATGTCTGAAACACATGTACAAATACACACACACTAACACATTTCTCCAAAACCCAAGTTATTTCACTCTCTCTTCCGGTCCCCACTTTTATCTCCCTCACCCTTCAAAGCCCTGAAGCCTGTAGTTTTCTCTCACTCGTCATTGAGACTCAACGAGAGAGACAGGAAGAGAGAGAGCGAGGGAAAGAGAGAGATAGAGAGAGACAGAGAGACAGACAGAGAGAGACAGACAGACAGAGAGGCAGAGAGAGAGGCAGAGAGAGAGACTGAGAGAGAGAGACAGAGAGAGAGACTGAGAGAGAGACTGAGAGAGAGACTGAGAGAGAGACTGAGAGAGAGAGACAGAGAGAGAGACTGAGAGAGAGACTGAGAGAGAGACTGAGAGAGAGACTGAGAGAGAGACTGAGAGAGAGACTGAGAGAGAGAGACTGAGAGAGAGACTGAGAGAGAGAGAGACAGAGAGAGACTGAGAGAGAGAGAGACAGAGAGAGAGACTGAGAGAGAGAGACAGAGAGAGAGACTGAGAGAGAGACTGAGAGAGAGACTGAGAGAGAGACTGAGAGAGAGAGACTGAGAGAAAGAGAGACAGACAGACAGACAGACAGACAGACAGACAGACAGACAGACAGACAGACAGACAGACAGACAGAGAGAGAGAGAGAGAGAGAGAGAGAGAGAGAGAGAGAGAGAGAGAGAGCGAGAGAGAGAGAGAGAGATCCCAGTGGCCGGGAGGATGTGAATGCACTCAATATTCATTGCATTAGCATATGCCACCAACGATACTGCTTTAATTGAAAACATCTCTTAAAAAATTTTAAGTTCTGCCCTTTGAGCGTCCCACTGGCTAATTTCAAGGCTTTTGGCCTTTAAAATGACTCATTTCACACACACACATACACACACACTTTCAAATGGAACATTTGACTGGGATTTCCCTGAACGGGGCGTTTTGGTAGATTAGTGTATAGATGATTTGGAGGTACTCATTTCCCTGATGGGGCGTTTTGGTAGATTGGTCTATAGATGATTTGGAGGTTCCTATTTCCCTGAACGTGTAACGACTCTCCTCTTCGTCTGATGATGAGGAATAGGAATCATCGGACCAACACGCAGCGTGGTAAGTGTTCATAGTAAATTTAATTAAATAAGCTGAACACTGAAAACAAAAAACAACAGAGTGAACGAACAAGAAACAGTCCTGTAAGGTGAAAAAACACAAAACAGAAAACAACTTCCCACACACACAGGTGGGAACAGGCTACCTAAGTATGGTTCTCAATCAGAGACAATGATTGACAGCTGCCTCTGATTGGGAACCATACCAGGCCAAACACATAGAAAAGGACAACATAGAACAAAACATAGAATACCCACCCCAACTCACGCCCTGACCAAACCAAAATAGAGACATAAAAAGGATCTCTAAGGTCAGGGCGTGACAGTACCCCCCCCACAAAGGTGCACACTCCGGCCGCAAAACCTAAACCTATAGGGTAGGGTCTGGGTGGGCATCTATTTGTGGTAGCGGCTCTGGTGCGGGACGTGGACCCTGCTCCACCTTAGTCTTGCCCACTTAGGTGGCGCCTCTGGAGCGGAGACACTTACCGCCGACCCCGGACTGGGGACCCTCGCAGCGGGCCCCGGACAGGAGAGCGATTGGCAGCTCCGGACAGGAGGGCGACTCTGGCAGCTCCGGACAGGAGGGCGACTCTGGCAGCTCCGGACAGGAGGGCGACTCTGGCAGCTCCGGACAGGAGGGCGACTCTGGCAGCCCCGGACAGGAGAGCGATTGGCAGCTCCGGACAGGAGGGCGACTCTGGCAGCCCCGGACAGGAGGGCGACTCTGGCAGCCCCGGACAGGAGGGCGACTCTGGCAGCCCCGGATAGGAGGGCGACTCTGGCAGCTCCGGACAGGAGGGCGACTCTGGCAGCTCCGGACAGGAGGGCGACTCTGGCAGCTCCGGACAGGAGGGCGACTCTGGCAGCTCCGGACAGGAGGGCGACTCTGGCAGCTCCGGACAGGAGGGCGACTCTGGCAGCTCCGGACAGGAGGGCGACTCTGGCAGCTCCGGACAGAAGGGCGACTCTGGCAGCTCCGGACAGGAGGGCGACTCTGGCAGCTCCGGACAGGAGGGAGACTCTGGCTGCTCCGGACAGGAGGGAGACTCTGGCTGCTCCGGAATGAAGCCCGTCGCTGGAGGCTCCGGACTAGAGGGCGTCGCTGGAGGCTCCGGACTAGAGGGCGTCGCTGGAAGCTCCGGACTAGAAGGCGTCGCTGGAGGCTCCGGACTAGAGGGCTTCGCTGGAGGCTCCGGACTAGAGGGCAATGTTGGAGGATCCGGACTAGAGGGCAACGCTGGATGCTCCGGACTAGAGGGCGTCGCTGGAGGCTCCGGACTGAAGGGCGTCGCTGGAGGCTCCGGACTGGAGCCCGTCGCTGGAGGCTCCGGACTAGAGGGCGTCGCTGGAAGCTCCGGACTAGAGGGCATCGCTGGAGGCTCCGGACTAGAGGGCGTCGCTGGAGGCTCCGGACTAGAGTGCGTCGCTGGAGGCTCCGGACTAGATGGCGTCGCTGGAGGCTCCGGACTAGAGGGCGTCGCTGGAGGCTCCGGACTAGAGGGCGTCGCTGGAGGCTCCGGACTAGAGGGCGTCGCTGGAGGCTCCGGACTAGAAGGCGTCGCTGGAGGCTCTGGACTAGAGGGCGTCGCTGGAGGCTCTGGACTAGAGGGCGTCGCTGGAGGCTCTGGACTAGAGGGCGTCGCTGGAGGCTCCGGACTGACGGCCTTCGTTGGAGGCCTCGTGCCACGGATCATCACTGCAGGCTTCTTACCACGGATCATCACTGGAGGCTTCGTGCCATGGATCATCACTGGAGGCTTTGTGCCATGGATCATCACTGGAGGCTTCGTGCCATGGATCATCACTGGAGGCTTTGTGCCATGGACTTTCACTGCGTCGCCGCTCCGCTTTGGCTGCCTCCAGCTCCTCTTTAGGATGGCGATACTCTCCCGGCTGTGCCCAAGGTCCATTGCCGTCCAAAATTTCCTCCCATGTCCAGGAGTCCATCAATTGCTGCTCCTTCCTACCACGCTGCTTGGTCCTTTGGTGGTGGGTAGTTCTGTAACGACTCTCCTCTTCGTCTGATGATGAGGAATAGGAATCATCGGACCAACACACAGCGTGGTAAGTGTTCATAGTAAATTTAATTAAATAAACTGAACACTGAATGACAAAAAACAACAAAGAGAGTGAACGAACACGAAACAGTCCTGTAAGGTGAAAAAACACAAAACAGAAAACAACTTCCCACACACACAGGTGGGAACAGGCTACCTAAGTATGGTTCTCAATCAGAGACAACGATTGACAGTTGCCTCTTATTGGGAACCATACCACGCCAAACACATAGAAATAGAAAACATAGAACAAAACAAAGAATGCCCACCCCAACTAATTTGGACGTTCTCATTTCCCTGAACAGGGCATTTTGGTAGATTGGTCTGTAGATAATTTTGTTCTCTCTATTGCTTTCTTGCTCTTTCTCTCTCCCACTATCTCTTTCCCTCTCTCTCTCCCTCTCCCTCTCCCTCTCTCTCTCTCTCTCTCTCTCTCTCTCTCTCTCTCTCTCTCTTTCTTTCTCTCTCCCCCTCTATCTCTCCCACTATCTCTCTCTCCCTCCCTCTCTCTCTCTCTCTCTCTCTCTCTCTACCTCCCCCTATCTCTCTCTTTCTTTCTCTCTCTATCTCTCTCTCTCTCTCTACCTCCCCCTATCTCTCTCTTTCTTTCTCTCCCCCCCTCTCTCTACCTCCCCCTATCTCTCTCTTTCTTTCTCTCTCCCCCTCTCTCTCTCTACCTCCCCCTATCTCTCTCTTTCTTTCTCTCTCCCCCTCTCTATCCCTCCCTGCCTCTCTCTCTCTCCCTCTCTCTCTCTCTCTAAGCTTCTTGCTTTTCTCAGTTCACCTTTGGCACTGTCCCATTATTTGCTGACCACCTGCAAGTGGAGTCGTGTTAGTTAGCTTTACATTCAGGCTTCCCTGTGAGTCTGGCATTAGGCACTGCTCTGTGAAGGCTCTTTGAAGGTGCATTCCAAATTAACCCCATACTGCACTACTTCTGTCCAGAGCCCTCTTGGATACCTTACGGGATATCCTAAAACAACCTGAAGGACTTACCATCTTACGCATGGCTTTCTCACTGCTAGTGACTTCTGCCCTTTCCAGAGCTCACCATCCTTCCTGACCCTCCGTCCTAACAGCACACTGAGTGTGTGTGTGTATGTGTGTGTGTGAGTGTGTGTGTGTGTGTGTGTGTGTATGTGTGTGTGAGTGTGTGTGTGTTTCATCAAGGTTCTGAGGTTCCAGAGTTCACATTCAACTGGTGTGAAAACGAGCAGTGTTCCGTTGTGACTGTGTTTTAGTGTGACTGTGTTTGTGAACGTGTGTGTTTGTGTTGCATTGTGAGCCCAGGAAGAATCCAATCCAAGCTAACAGGTAGGTTTCTAGATGCTTGTCAACCGTATGCAGCTCCATCATTAACATAACACAATGTCTGCTTCAGCGAGCCCTGCAGGATGTTGCCTGTGTGTGTGTGTGTGTGTGTGTGTGTGTGTGTGTGTGTGTGTGTGTGTGTGTGTGTGTGTGTGTGTGTGTGTGTGTGTGTGTGTGTGTGTGTGTGTGTACAGGTTGCCAGTAACAGCTCCTCTCCAACGCTATCTCTGTTCTACTGAATGTGAGGCAAGCTTGATTTCCGATACTTGCTTCCTGCGGTTGTTCAGTACTGTCTGAGAAGAATATAAATGTTTCACAGCTGTATTAATCCACGTTCAATAAAAAGGCATATTTATAACTGTGATGTGGAAATGAGCTAAGACAGGCATGGAGAGGAGACAGAGAGGAGACAGATAGGAGAGGAGAGGAGACAGAGAGGAGACAGATAGGAGAGGAGAGGAGACAGGGAATAGACAGAGGAGACAGAGAGGAGACGGAGAGGAGACAGAGCGAAGACAGGGAGAAGAAAGAGTGAAGACAGAGCGAAGACAGAGAGAAGACAGAGAGGAGACAGAGAGGAGACAGAGAGAAGATAGAGAGGAGACAGAGAGGAGACAGAGAGAAGACAGACAGAAGACAAAGAGAGAAGACAGAGAGGAGACAGAGAGGAGACAGAGAGAAGATAGAGAGGAGACAGAGAGAAGACAGAGAGGAGACAGAGAGAAGACAGAGAGAAGATAGAGAGGAGACAGAGAGTAGACAGAGAGGAGACGTAGTGGAGTAAGACAGAGAGGAGACAGAGAGGAGACAGAGGAGACAGAGAGAAGACAGAGAGGAGACAGAGAGTAGACAGAGAGGAGACGTAGTGGAGTAAGACAGAGAGGAGACAGAGAGGAGACAGAGGAGACAGAGAGGAGACATAGAGGAGACAGAGAGGAGACATAGGAGAGGAGACATAGAGGAGACAGAGAGGAGACATAGGAGAGGAGACAGAGAGGAGACAGAGAGGAGACAGAGGAGACAGAGGAGAGACAGAGGAGACAGAGAGGAGACAGAGAGGAGACAGAGAGAAGACAGAGAGGAGACGGAGAGGAGTAAGACAGAGAGGAGACAGAGAGGAGACAGAAGAGATAGAGAGGAGAGCCTGGGTTTGCGCCCAGGCTCTGGTCCGTGGGGCGACGCACAATTGGCATAGCGTCGTCCGGGTTAGGGAGGGTTTGGCCGGTAGGGATATCCTTGTCTCAGTATGTAAAATGTAATGAAATGTAAAAAAATAAAATAAATATGTAATAAAATGTATGCACTCTACTGTAAGTCGCTCTGGATAAGAGCGTCTGCTAAATGACCAAAATGTAAAATGTAAATGTAAGACAGAGAGGAGACGGAGAGAAGTAAGACAGCGAGGAGTAAGATAGGAGTTAGAGAAGACATAGAGAGGAGACAGAGAGGAGGCAGAGATTAGTTAGAGAGGCATAGAGAGGAGAGAGAGAGGAGAGGGAGGAGATAGAGCGGAGTTAGAGAGGAGTCAGAGAGGAGACAGAGAGGCATAGAGAGGAGATATGGAGGCACAGAGAGGCATAGAAAGGAGATATAGAGGCATGTAGAGTTTTATAAAGTCATAGAGAAGCATAGAGAGGAGATTTAGAGGCATATAGAGTTATAGAGAGGCATAGAGGGGAGATAGAGATGCATAGAGAGGAGATTTAGAGGCATATAGAGTTATAGAGAGGCACAGAGAGGAGATAGAGATGCATAGAGAGGAGATTTAGAGGCATATAGAGTTATAGAGAGGCACAGAGAGGAGATAGAGATGCATAGAGAGGAGATTTAGAGGCATATAGAGTTATAGAGAGGCACAGAGAGGAGGTAGAGAGGAGATAGAGAGGCATAGAGAGGAGATAGAGAGGCATAGAGAGGCATAGAGAGGCATAGAGAGGAGATAGAGAGGCATAGAGAGGAGATAGAGAGGAGATAGAGAGGTATAGAGAGGAGATAGAGAGGAGATAGAGAGGCATAGAGAGGAGATAGAGAGGCATAGAGAGGAGATAGAGAGGCATAGAGAGTTATAGAGAGGCACAGAGAGGAGATAGAGAGGCATAGAGAGGAGATAGAGAGGAGATAGAGAGGCATAGAGAGGCATAGAGAGGCATAGAGAGGAGATAGAGAGGCATAGAGAGGCATATAGAGTTATAGAGAGGCATAGAGAGGAGATAGAGATGCATAGAGAGGAGATAGAGAGGCATAGAGAGGAGATTTAGAGGCATATAGAGTTATAGAGAGGCATAGAGGGGAGATAGAGAGGCATAGCGAGGAGATAGAGAGGCATAGAGAGGAGATTTAGAGGCATATAGAGTTATAGAGAGGCATAGAGGGGAGATAGAGATGCATAGAGAGGAGATAGAGAGGCATAGAGAGTTATAGAGAGGCATAGAGAGGAGGTAGAGAGGCATAGAGAGTTATAGAGAGGCATAGAGAGGAGGTAGAGAGGAATATAGAGTTATAGAGAGGCATAGAGAGGAGGTAGAGAGGCATATAGAGTTATAGAGAGGCATAGAGAGGAGATAGAAGGGCATAGAGAGGAGATAGAGAGGCATAGAGAGGAGATAGAGAGGCACAGAGAGGAGATTTAGGGGCATATAGAGTTATAGAGAGGCATAGAGAGGAGATAGAGATGCATAGAGAGGAGGTAGAGAGGCATATAGAGGAGAAAGGGTTTCATTTCCAAAGGTTGTTAGACCGCTATGCTGTGCAATTTGATATATCATTTATCCAATAGAAAACAAATTATATGTCAAGGTATATTTTATATGTTTTTCCCAGTGGACATATTATTTGTCAAGATGTTTCAATACATCTGTTTCTTCCCGTTGAACACCACTGAATTATTGGCAGAGCTGTCTGTCATCATGTTCAATTCTGTTTGTTTTGAAAAACACATACAGCTGAGAAAGCCAGGTCAATACCCTGTGTGTATGTCAATGCATATTATCAGCACCTCTCTTGGCAAACTTAATTATTGGGATTGTTGTTTTTGTTATGATAGAGGGAGTAGTTAAGTGGGAGGCACGTCGATAGACAACACACTACACTTCCACACCTCATCCCCAGGGGGCAGCAGCACCCAGTTGAAGTGATGTGCTCTGCCAGGAAGCCTTGATAATTACTCAGGTGTTGGGCAATGAGGATGATTAGCAGTCCGTGAGAGAGCAGAGGCAAGGAGCCTCTCAGCCGGCCTTTGTTTCTTTGTCTTAGTTTAGCTGGGCTAGAATAATAGAATAATAGTGAAGACATCAAAACTATAAAATAACTCATATGTAATCATGTAGCAACCAAAAAAAAAGTGTTAAACAAATCAGACTAAATTGTATATTTGAGATTCTTCAAAGTTGCCACCCTTTTGCTTTGATGACAGCTTTGCTCTTGGCATTCTAAATCTAAAATGTGTTTAACACTTTTTTGGTTACTACATGATTACATATGTGTTATTTCATAGATTTGATGTCTTCACTATTATTCTACAAAGTAGGTACTGTATATTTAGTCAACATGAACGTATTAATAATCTGCTTGGACTGGCCGACCAGGAAGTCAAGACGGAGCTGGCCCTGAACTCACTAAGTTTGTGTTTCCTGGGCATATGTACATACAACACGGAGTATGTGAGCGGAGCTGAAGCGGAGCGAGAAGACGGAGCTGGAGTACGTGCTCAACCCCCTCCTGTTGATCCTCAACACTGGGGCCCCACAAGGGTGCGTTCTGAGCCCTCTCCTGTACTCCCTGTTCACCCACGACTGCGTGGCCATGCACGCCTCCAACTCAATCATCAAGTTTGCAGACAAGTTTGCAGATCAAGTTACCAACAACGATGAGACGGCCTACAGGGAGGTGGTGAGGCCCTCGGAGTGTGGTGTCAGGACAACAACCTCGCACACAACGTCAACAAAACAAAGGAGATGATCGTGGACTTCAGGAAACAGCAGAGGGAGCAGCCCCCATCCACATCCAAGGGACAGCAGTGGAGAAGGTGGAAAGTTTTAGGTTCCTCGGCGTACACATCACAGACAAACTGAAATGGTCCACTCACACAGACAGTGTGGTGAAGAAGGCGCAACAGCGCCTCTTCAACCTCAGGAGGCTGAAGAAATTTGGCTTGTCACCCAACACATTGACAAAATTTTACAGTTGCACAATCGAGAGCATCCTGTTGGGCTGTATCACAACCGCAAGGCTCTCCAGAGGGTGGTGCGGTCTGCACAACGCATCACCGGGGGCAAACTAGCTGCCCTCCATGACACCTACAGCACCCAATGTCAGATGAAGGCCAACAAGATCATCAAGGTCATCAACCACCCGAGGCACTGCCTGTTCACACCGCTATCATCCAGAAGGCGAGGTCAGTACAGGTGCATCAAAGCCCGGACCGAGAGACTGAAAAACAGCTTCTATCTCAAGGCTGTCAGACTGCTAAGCAGCAATCACTAACCAAGAGAGGCAGCTGCCTACATTGACACCCAGTCGCTGGCCACTTCAATAAATGGATAACTAGTCACTTAATACAATGCACTCCAAATAAAGCCACTTTAAATATTTGTATTTATCTTACATTACTCATATCACATGTATATATTGGATTTTATACCATCTATTGCACCTTGCCTACGCTGCTCAGCCATCGCTCATCCATATATCTACATGTACATGTTCCCATTCACCCCTTTAGATTTGTGTGTGTAAGGTAGTTGTTGGGGAATTGTTAGATTACTTGTTGGATATTACTGCACTGTCGCAACTAGAACCACAAGCATTTCGCTACACTCACATTAACATCTGCTAATTATGTGTATGTGACAAATAACATTTTATTTGATTTCAGCGGAGCGAGGAGTAGAACTAGAGCGGAGCGAGGAGTAGAACTGGAGCGGAGCGAGGAGTAGAACTGGAGCGGAGCGAGGAGTAGAACTGGAGCGGAGCGAGGTGTACAACCGGAGCGGAGCGAGGAGTAGAACTGGAGCGGAGCGAGGTGTAGAACTGGAGCGGAGCGAGGTGTAGAACTGGAGCGGAGCGAGGAGTAGAACTGGAGCGGAGCGAGGAGTAGAACTGGAGCGGAGCGAGGAGTAGAACTGGAGCTGAGCGAGGTGTAGAACTGGAGCGGAGCGAGGAGTAGAACTGGAGCGGAGCGAGGTGTAGAACTGGAGCGGAGCGAGGAGTGGAACTGGAGCGGAGCGAGGTGTAGAACTGGAGCGGAGCGAGGAGTAGAACTGGAGCGGAGCGAGGAGTAGAACTGGAGCGGAGCGAGGAGTAGACCTGGAGCGGAGCGAGGTGTAGAACTGGAGCGGAGCGAGGAGTAGAACTGGAGCGGAGCGAGGAGTAGAACTGGAGCGGAGCGAGGTGTAGAACTGGAGCGGAGCGAGGTGTAGAACTGGAGCGGAGCGAGGAGTAGAACTGGAGCGGAGCGAGGAGTAGAACTGGAGCGGAGCGAGGAGTAGAACTGGAGCGGAGCGCGGTGTAGAACTGGAGCGGAGCGAGGAGTAGAACTGGAGCGGAGCGAGGAGTAGAACTGGAGCGGAGCGAGGAGTAGAACTGGAGCGGAGCGAGGAGTAGAACTGGAGCGGAGCGAGGAGTAGAACTGGAGCGGAGCGAGGTGTAGAACTGGAGCGGAGCGAGGAGTAAAACTGGAGCGGAGCGAGGAGTAGAACTGGAGCGGAGCGAGGAGTAGAACTGGAGCGGAGCGAGGTGTAGAACTGGAGCGGAGCGAGGTGTAGAACTGGAGCGGAGCGAGGAGTAGAACTGGAGCGGAGCGAGGTGTAGAACTGGAGCGGAGCGAGGAGTAGAACTGGAGCGGAGAGATGTGTAGAACTGGAGTGGAGTGAGGAGTAGAACTGGAGTGGAGAGATGTGTAGAACTGGAGTGGAGCGAGGAGTGGAGTGAGTTTTTCCAATGCCGGAGCGCCAGCCTTCTTGCCCGCTCCAATTTTTGCTCCAGTTGTGCTTACTTCACCAGCTCAGGGCCCCTCCCAGCATGCATTGTTGGTCTACTTGTGTGCTGCTATAGCCCCTTGATTTAGCTACTGTCATCTAGTATGCTAAATATTTTCAATAAGAAAACAATAAAACACACAGGTGATAAATCAAGTTGACTTACAAAGTTGAGGACCAAAAGTAAGAGAGGGTAGTGTCCACAGCTAAAGAACCATTGTGGATTCTGAAAAGACATGTATCCTGAAATCACGACGATGTACTTACTACCGGTACATGCTAAAATAAATTAAGGAAGAGGGTAGCTAGTCATTGTAGCAAAGTATCTACAAACAAAAAGTCAGATCTCTTAAAAAGTAGGCCATCATTGATTTTGGCCCAATAGGCCAGGCGTATTACCTCTTCAAGGAGCTTTTAGTTTTGAGAGGGTAATTTTACCTAAAATCCTTTAGACATTGCTAAATAAATCTATAAAAAAATACTACGCAGCCCAGCACAGCCTGGCGAGAGAGTTTAGCATCAACAGAGGCTCTGCAAGAGCTGAGAACATTTTCCGCTGCTGGCTTGCTCTCCAGGCACCATTGCATGAGCTTGAAGCCACAGATTTTGGCCAAATTCATATTTCTAAAAATGAATTCAAAGGCACTCTAGATGGAGCCTAATAAGACATTTATCATTTAATTTGTATTTAATTCAAAGTAAGTCAGAGCCTATAGTGCAATTAATAGATGCTAATGATTTAATATAAAAAAAATGTTTAAAAGCTGAACACAGTCACTCCCGATCCTCCCCTCCGGCGTTCTACGCTACTACCGGTCCTGGCAACCATCACTACGCACACCTGCGCTTCACCATTAGGCACACCTGGCCCCCATTACCTCACTCATTACATCCCCTTTGTCTGGCACTCTCTTAGGTTCATTCCTCATTGACTATGTGTTTCAGGTCTGTACGCTACTCGTGGTTCTTATTATTGTGTCGTTTATTATTAAACTCAACACCTGCACTTGCTTTCCGACTCCAAGCGTATGTTACAGAGTACTGCCTCAACAAATGGAAGCAGTAGGAAATCAGGACATGTTCCAGACGGTTGACAAACAGGGATAACTACTTTGTTAACACCACGACCAGCTGGCGCAACTGGGGAAGACTATGGAAGAGGTTCTTCAATTTCTCGAACATGCTCGAGAGGCATTGCATTCATCTAGCGGTGGATACTCTGCCTCCAATCGACCCAGTGAGCCAGCACACCTGTCCACTCACTATTCCAACCAGGTCAGCGATGCCCGTCCGTCCCTTCTGGATAAATATGATAGAACCCAATATAAATGTTGTGTCTTCTTACTCCAGTGCTCCCTCTATTTTGCGCACCAGATGAGGGCCCCCACCACTGAGGGGTCCAAGTTTGCCACTGTTATTTCTCTGCTGACTGGGTGGGCATTGGAGTGGGCTCTGGCCATCTGGGAGAGAGGAGCTGGATTTGTATGAGGGGTTCATGGCTCTTTTCAGAGGTATCTTCGATCATCCACTGGGGGGCAGAGAGGGGGGTGAGCGCCTATTCCAACTACGGCAGGATGACCAGACCATTGCCGAGTACGTGCTCACCTTCCGGACTGTAGCAGCATCCACACCACTCGCGTCCATTCATCAAGAGAATATTCCCTTCCTCATCACTAGTGCACCAGCTCACAAGGTCATCCTCTGCCTCCCATGTCTCCAAGGCCATAACCCCACTATCTCATGGTTGAGGATGAAAATCTGGTCACCCGAATGCTGGAGGATCTGCTTTCCTTTTCCGTCTGGAGTCATGGCCCTTGTGGTCTGGGAAGTAGATTCGCCAGGCTCTGGAGAGTGAACCCGCACCCACTACTTGTACTCCTGAGCGCATGTGTTGAGATGCAAGATGTTGTTTGTTACATCAACTCCTGTTCTGTGTCTCCTAACTACGCCCATGCAACGTTCCAGCAGGGAAGCTCCTTCCTTGTCCTGTGCCTCAGCGTCCCTGGTCTCATCACGTCACGGGTATGAAGGGCTTTCATGTAGAAACTGGGGGTCACGGTCAGCCTCACTTCTGGGTACAAGCCTCAGTCCAACGGGCAAGTGGAGAGGATGAACCAGGAGCTGCGGAGGTTCCTGAGGAGTAACTGCCAGGACCGGCAGGAGAAATTGACCCGATTCCTTCAATGGGCAGAATACGCCCAGAATTCATTACGTCACTCCTCCACCGGGCTTACTCCTTTTCAGTGTGTCCTGGGTTATCAGCCAGCCCTGGATCCATGGACTCCGAGCCAGACTGAAGCCACTGCGGTGGAAGAATGGTGGAGGAAAACAGAGGAGGTTTGGAGTGAAGCTCAGGTGAGGCTCCAGCATGCTGTCCATCACCAGAAGGAGCAGGCGGATCGCCACCGCAGTGAGGCGCCAGTGTTCCATTCTGGTGATCGTGTCTGCTTTCTACCAGGAACCACCCATTCCGCCTGCCCTGCTGATCAAGGTTGTCCGGAGGGTCAATGAGGTGAAGTATAGGTTACAGCTTCCCAGAGACTACCATATCTCACCTTTTAATGTCTCCCTTCTCAGGCCGGTGATTCCTGGCCCCCTGGCCCCACGACATCACTCTGCCCCCTCTGCACGTCGAGAGGTCCCGCCTATGCCTTAAGGTCCCTACTGGACTCCTGACGTTGTGGGGTTGGCTCCAGTAGATAGTGGACTGGGAAGGGTACGGCCCAGAGGTGCGGTGTTGGGTTCCGATGGAGGACATTCTGGATCCCAACATCATCCGTGATTTCCATCTTCGCTTCCCAGACTGGCCCTCGTCACCGACAACGCTGGTTTACTAACCACCGGTCCTGTCACCCATCATTATGCGCACCTGTCACCCATCATTACGCGCACCTGCACTTCATCAATAGGCACACCTGTACTCCATTACCTCCCCTTTAGTCTGGCTGTCCTTTAGGTTCATTCCCCAGGCAGTATTGACTGTCTTTCATGTCTGTACGCTACTCGCGTTTCTTGTTATTGTTCTGTTAATTATTCAACTCACCACCTGCACCTGCTTTCCGTCTCCCAGCGTATACGTCACAAGCGCTTAACCTGTCTAGGATCAGCGTGGCGCTAGCGGCACCCCCCCCCCCCCCCCCCCCACTGAAAAACCAGTGCCGCGAAATTCAAAAAAAATATTTTTTTTAAATATTTAACTTTCACACATTAAAGTCCAATACAGCTAATGAAAGACACAGATCTTATGAATCCAGTCAACATTTCCGATTTTTAAAATGTTTTACAGGGAAGACACAATATGTAAAGATGTACATCTATTACCTAAAAACACATTAGCATAATCCACCATCTTTTATTTGTCCACCAACACCAGTAGCCATCACCAATTCGGCTAAACTAAGATATTTATAGCCCCTAACCAACAAAAAAACTCATTAGATGACAGTCTGATAACATATTTATGGTATGGGATAGGTTTTGTTAGAAAAAAGTGCATATTTCAGGTATATGGCATAGTTTACAATTGCACCCACCATCACAAATGGACTAGAATAATTACAATGAGCAACGTGTTTACCTAACTACTAATCATCAAACATTTCGTAAAAATACACAGCATACACGAATCGAAAGACACAGATCCTGTGAATACAGACAATATTTCAGATTTTCTAAGTGTCTTACAGCGAAAACACAATAAATCGTTATATTAGCTTAGCACATAGCAATTAGCAGCCCAGCATTGATTCTAGCCAAAGTGAGCGATAAAAGTCAACATCGCCAAAAGATATTAATTTTTTCACTAACCTTCTCAGAATTCTTCCGATGACACTCCTGTAACATCACATTACAACATGCATATACAGTTTGATCGAAAATGTTTATATTTAGCCACCAAAATCATGGTTAGACAATGTGAAATGTAACTCGGCTGGTCAGAATTTGTCCTTGCGCCACTTAGACAGTGATCTACTCTTATACATAAATACTCATAAACGTGACTAAAAAATATAGGGTGGACAGGGATTGATAGACAATTTAATTCTTAATACAATTGCGTTATTACATTTTTTTATTTATCCTTACTTTTCAATACAGTTTGCGCCAAGCGAAGCTACGTCAAAAAACATGGCGTCCTAAGCCACTAAAATGTTTCGACAGAAACACGATTTATCATAATAAAAATGTCCTACCTTGAGCTGTTCTTCCATCAGTATCTTGGGCAAAGGATCCTTTCTTGGGAGAAATCGTCTTTTGGTGGAAAGCTGTCCTCTTGCCATGTGGAAATGTCAACTACGTTCGGGATGAACTGAAAAGCGTGCCCAACTTTTCACATCGTTGCAAAAATAAATGTCCCAAAATCGCACTAAACGGATATAAATTGCTATAAAACGCTTTAAATTAACTACTTTGTGATGTTTGTAACTCCTATAACGAGTGAAAAGATGACCGGAGAAATATAACAGGCTAAACTAACGCTTGGAACAGGAGAGGGTCGGTGTCTTCCACGCGCGTTACGCAGCAAGAAAAGACTTGCTAGCTAAAGGTTTTTTTCATTTGTAGGGCCTGTGAACGAGCAATCGAGCCCGTTGGAATCGTCATCACGTAAAGGCATCCAGGGGAAGACGTAAGAAGTGTCCGTATAGTCATAGCAACGACAGAGCCCTTTTAAATGACTTCAGAAAAGTGGCCAACGTTTCTCAAATCTGACTCCATGTCAGGGAAATTGCTGTAGAATGGGCTCTGTTCCACTTAGAGACAAAATTTCAACTCCTATAGAAACTATAGACTGTTTTCTATCCAATAATAATAATAATATGCATATTGTACGATCAAGGATTTTGTGGGAAGCCGTTTAAAAAATTAGCCACATTAGCATAAATAGTCTAAACAGCGCCCCCATCCCCAACAGGTTAATGTACCTGCCAGGCTATTGTGGCACTCACAAATGCTTCAATGTATTTCTTTATATGCTGCAGCCTTGAAATAATATAGCCAAAATAATTCATTATTTAGACTCCCTGTCTGGCTCCTGACCTATTTAGTGTTTATATGCTGTTTAATATGACATGTAGCCCATTTGAAATAATGAGCGCTTTGTAAAGTCACATTTTCATGAAAATACTTTTCATTCAAATCATATGGTTTGGTTTCAATACTTCAAAACAAAATGGTAGATCCAGGTAGTCACAAAAATAGATGGGTGTTGGTTATTAAATTGTGATTTTAATGAATGGGGTGAATTTAGAGCAGCAGCATTTATTGTCATTTTCTTCTGCCTTTGAACGAGTAGGACATGGATTGCCGGAGCAGTGCAAAATCACCAATGAGCAGAATTTCTAACCGCTCAATACCACTCACATACTCTGATACAAGATTATCCTCATGCTGATTTCTTACATACTGTAGATGTGCATCTTAAATCAGGTTACAGACCAGTTAACTAGGTCTAAGACCACAAGACATAGTGTGTGCAACAATATTAGAAGACTAGTTAATTGGTTTCGTGACAGTTTAATTGTCGCTGGTGTTAATTTCAGATATAGTTTTCACATCTGTGAGTGTTCAGCTGCTTCCAGGCAGGACGAGTGTGGTGTGTTCTGTCCATCCATGATCTCTCCTCTCTTCCGATTCAGCTGCTTCCAGGCAGGACCAGTGTGGTGTGGTCTGTCCATCTTGTCTTCTCACCATGTAATCTGCTGTGTTTACCCAGCTCTGCTCAGAGGATAAGACCCACACACACACACACACACACACACACACACACCACACACACATAATCACAGTACGGGAGGCAAAGCCACACAGCCGGATGTTGGCTTCTGAAGGACTGTCTAACTCCTTCCAGAATCCTTCTAACAGGAGACAGGCCAGCACTCACACACAGAGCACCGCGACTAACTGTTAACTCCCCCAGAAACATTCTCACAGGACATGGACCAAACACCAGGCTGTGATGTGTCCCAGTCCAATGCAGATCACATGTAATGGCTCTGGCAGGACAGCAGTTTTTTATCATTGTGTGAATTGTATTTCTCTCCCACCTCCCAGACAAAGATCTCCGTTGAAATAGCTTTCTACGAGTCCCAATAAACTCTGATAGTTCCATCCCACATCGGTATGTCTCATTAAACCCGGCTGATAATACACCCTCACATACCATTTAATAGCAGCAGACAAAGGGTGACAAAACCCAAAATATCAGTGACCACATCAGATCTGAAGCTGCCTGTTTATTCTATGGGTGTTCATGCTTGTGTGTTTATGTGTGTCACACATAGCTTTCCGCTGAGACTAGTCAATAGACTATGTCTGATGAGAACGATGGCCGGGTGTTTAATGGCCGGGTGTTTGATGGCCAGGGGTTTGATGGCCGGGTGTTTAATGGCCGGGGTTTTGATGGCCTAGTGATTGATGGCCGGGTGATTGATGGCCGGGTGATTGAAGGCCGGGGGTTTGATGGCCAGGTGTTTGTAATCGCCAGTGTAAAGCTCTTTTGGCCTTCAGCACTGCTCCAGGGCTGGCTTCCCAGCATGCACAGGATTACTAGTGTGAAAACGTATGCGCAAACACACTGCCCATTTCACAACTGTAACTGCTCTCAGGGTGACTGGGAGGCTATCACGGTCCGAGCAAGGTATATGTTTGTGTGTCTGTGTCTTGGTCCGCGTCTCACTGTGACTAGCCAACGACTGATACAGAACAAGAGCACACTGGAGTCTCACCTTTACAACTAAAAGTGATCTCTGACTGTGAACTCTGCATGGACCCAGCATGTGCCTAATTAACAACCGAAAGGTCAAATGGGGGCACACATTCTGGAAGGTAAAGCACTGCATGTTGCCCCTTTCAACCCCTAACTTTACTAAACCACTGTGTCTGTTGGCTACAGCTGTTTTTCTCAAACCCTTTCACCCTTTCACTCAGAGCTCTCCTGGGGTTCTGCTCTTTCAGCACTGTGGTGTGTGTGTGTGTGTGTGTGTGTGTAACATGCCCTATTTCTCTCCTTGTTAGCGGATGGAGGCCTTTCTTCTCAGACAACCACTGCAGGGGTTTTGGTTGTGGAAATGTCAGGTAATTGATTCCTGGTTGGCAGGTTTTTTTTGCTAAACACAACACAATCCCCCGATGGAGGGAAAAGTCAACTAGGTCTCACAGTCTCGCGGCCGAATTAGATGTCCATCCATGTTGCTCAAACGTTTCAAAGTTGTTGCAAATGTTAATTAACTTTTTTTTTTAAAGGTTAAAGTTAGGCATGACCTTGTAAGGTTAGGCATTAACTCTGAATGGTTAAGGTACGGGTTAAGGTTTGGGAAAGGGTTATGAATGGTTCATTTAAGAGTTAAGGTTTGGGAAAGGGTTATGAATGGTTCATTTAAGAGTTAAGGTTTGGGATAAGGTTATGAATGGTTCATTTAAGGGTTAAGGTTTGGGAAAGGGTTATGAATGGTTCATTTAAGAGTTAAGGTTTGGGATAGGGCTATGAATGGTTAATTTAAGAGTTAAGGTCTGGGATAGGGTTATGAATGGTTAAGGTAAGGGTTAAGGTCTGGGATAGGGTTATGAATGGTTAAGGTAAGGGTTAAGGTTTGGGATAAGGTTATGAATGGTTAAGGTAAGGGTTAAGGTTTGGGATAGGGTTATGAATGGTTAAGGTAAGGGTTAAGGTTTGGGATAGGGTTATGAATGGTTAAGGTAAGGGTTAAGGTTTGGGATAAGGTTATGAATGGTTCATTTAAGGGTTAAGGTTTGGGATAGGCTTTAAAACAAAAATCTCAAAAACAGCTTTCCATTGCTTGATTTGAATTTGCGACCTTTGAAATCAGAGGCATATGCTTATGCCCATGTTCCATCAATGTCCACAACACCCTAGCAAAGCCAAAACCTACCTAAAGATAACAGCACTCGCTGTTTGCCTTAGTGGCCAGTTTCCACATCATCACCCAACATCCTTACACATGGATGGACTTTGAATATTGACTTGTATCACCTGGGTGACCTGGGTTAGTGTTAAAGGAATTTTATTCCTATGTTTATCAACCAATTCAATTAAAAACACTCTGCCCATACATAAGAATTTGTAAGATACTTCTCAGCATAAAATGGGCAGAAACCAGTCTTAAAATCAATCAATCAATAGCGTTTATTCTCGAGAGTACTGATCATAATACATTTTACATCAGGTTATATAATAAAGATGATGTCATAGGTTTTAATGTCCATCCTCTTCTCGGATACAATGGCAGTATAGTTAGAGTTCTCATTACTGTCTGCCACCTGTTAAACTATCTGCAACCAACCCAAGGTCTTTCCCCTCCCTGGGTAGAGACATCATTCAAGCCTGTCTGAAGATAAACCCATTCTTTCTAACAAGGAACACATAACATTCAACATTATGATTATAATAAGATGCATTATTATAGTAATATAGTAGTATTCTGTTTAGTTATAATTCAGTCAAATGTATACATATTTTAGTCATTGAACACAAAAATCCCGTAACAGTTAGAAAAGAGAATACTGACTTGTATCACCTGGGTGACCTGGGTTAGAAAAGAGAATACTGACTTGTATCACCTGGGTGACCTGGGTTAGAAAAGAGAATACTGACTTGTATCACCTGGGTGACCTGGGTTAGAAAAGAGAATACTGACTTGTATCACCTGGGTGACCTGGGTTAGAAAAGAGAATACTGACTTGTATCACCTGGGTGACCTGGGTTAGAAAAGAGAATACTGACTTGTATCACCTGGGTGACCTGGGTTAGAAAAGAGAATACTGACTTGTATCACCTGGGTGACCTGGGTTAGAAAAGAGAATACTGACTTGTATCACCTGGGTGACCTGGGTTAGAAAAGAGAATACTGACTTGTATCACCTGGGTGACCTGGGTTAGAAAAGAGAATACTGACTTGTATCACCTGGGTGACCTGGGTTAGAAAAGAGAACACTGACTTGTATCACCTGGGTGACCTGGGTTAGAAAAGAGAACACTGACTTGTATCACCTGGGTGACCTGGGTTAGAAAAGAGAATACTGACTTGTATCACCTGGGTGACCTGGGTTAGAAAAGAGAATACTGACTTGTATCACCTGGGTGACCTGGGTTAGAAAAGAGAATACTGACTTGTATCACCTGGGTGACCTGGGTTAGAAAAGAGAATACTGACTTGTATCACCTGGGTGACCTGGGTTAGAAAAGAGAATACTGACTTGTATCACCTGGGTGACCTGGGTTAGAAAAGAGAATACTGACTTGTATCACCTGGGTGACCTGGGTTAGAAAAGAGAATACTGACTTGTATCACCTGGGTGACCTGGGTTAGAAAAGAGAACACTGCCTCCACTCTACGAGGGTGTTCTGGGGCAGTTGGGATATGCTTAAATATCAGGGATGTTTCTCCATTTTAAAGGCAAAGTCAATGTCCATATAGGTCCCGAGAACATCTAGAATGGCCTTTAAAACCAGCCACTTGGGGCAAAGGTGAGTGCTATTACATTCAAAAAAAGGTTCTATCTAGAACCTTAAAGGGTTATTCGGCTATTTTATTCTTATTTGAAAAATCGAGAACCCTTTCTACAGAGGGTTTTAATAACTAACCAGACCCGTTTGGAACCTTTTCTAGTCCGAGTGTAAACTGGCAGCTTGCATGAGACTTCGCGGACAGACATGTTGGATGGGTTTAAAAGCCGCACTCCGTTGCCGAGGGTTGCGTTTTCAATGCAAGTGCTAGGCAATAGTATTTTTTTTTCTGTTTTAAGCCCTTCCCAATCTTTAACCCTTTGTCAAAACCACTCTATTTTTACCAACCCTATTTTAAGTACAGTAAAATAGTAATAAATAGTTTCCTCATCTTTTTGATATCTCTCAGACATAGAACAGACACTTCAGAAAAAAACTTCCTTTTGATTTTTTGGGGGGGAGGGACTATCTGTTTATCCCATGTATGAATCTATTAATTAATGCATTTATATGTGCTAATAGCAGTAAGGCCAAATTCAATGAATCCCTCCCCCCTATTTTTTTTTTTTTTTTACACACACACACACACACACACACACACACACACACACACACACACACACACACACACACACACACTTTCACACACTTTCACACACACACACACTACACTACGCAACACACTCACACAC